>NW_019416224.1:1011215-1020082 GCF_000390285.2 Anoplophora glabripennis | reverse complement strand
GGGTATGAAATCTAAAGTTCCCGAAATGACTGGAAAAATGGATCTCGGGGGTTTTTGCCGGTGCTGATTCCGAATCTGACCCTGCCAAATGCGTCCGATGACTATTTCTGATTTCACTTACTGCGTATACAATATACATGTATGTGCGCGTCCTCGCTTCATCTGTCTCTTCCTCTTTTCTGGGACCCCTCCCCAAAAATTCCACTGTTATATATAGGTACCGCCAGACAGCTGCGCGCATCCGTATACCTGAGATTCGAGAGCGTATACAGCGGGAATTTCGAAAAGCAGCATCTCAGAATATTATAGAATTTCGTGCTCTTCTCATTTTTCCCCCGGGGCCTGATTGTCCTAATATATTACTAACATCACACGTTATAATTTTCTATACCCAAAATACTCATTATTCCATGTTACCAGTTCATGAATATTATAACACCCCTCCTCCCACCGCCCCCTCCACGAGCACATGGGATATTTTTCACCCTCAGATTCGGTATCAGCACCCGCGAAAACCCCCGAGATACATTTTCCCAGTCATTTCAAGAACTTTAGATTTCAACCCCCCCACCCCCGCCCCCTCCACGAGCACATGGGATATTTTTCACCCTCAGATTCGGAATCAGCACCCGCGAAAACCCCCAAGATCCATTTTTCCAGTCATTTCGAGAACTTTAGATTTCAACCCCCACCCCCGCCCCCTCCACGAGCACGGGATATTTTTCACCCTCGAATTCGGAATCAGCACCCGCGAAAACCCCCGAGATACATTTTCCCAGTCATTTCGAGAACTGTAGATTTCATCCTCGAATTCGGAATCAGCACCCGCGAAAACCCCCGAGATCCATTTTTCCAGTCATTCGGAGAACCTTGCAATCCACGTGCCCCCCGCGCCCCCCAGGCGGCCGGAAGTCGCCCCCGGGGGGTCGGGTGGACTGGATATATGCATATTCGAATTCTGCGTCCCCCAAAACCCCCGAGTACCAATTTTTGCGGTATATCGTGTACTTTGGCAAGTTTCTCGGATGCGATGCACTTCTAGATGCACTTTATGCACCCGCGATGCATTTCCGACACTTCCGGATAGTAAAAAAGGCGGGACTTTTTTCCGACGGTCTTTCTGAACAAAATGCAAAAAACCGCATTAAAATCGGACCGGGCCGCGAAAATCTAGATATTTTTCTCTTTATTGCCTGGTCTATTTCTAATACAGTCGTATTTTTTAGACGTAGGTTATATTTTGGAATAATCTTAAAAAGTAATCAAATGATGAACCGTTCAAACTTTTGATCACTGAAGTCACATCTTAAATTGACGATATCTCCGCGAAAAATAGAGCTTTTCCAAATAAAGAAATGCGTTTTGAAGTAGTTTCCAATGATATTTTCAGTTTTGAGAAAATACGTGTTTTTTGCACTCTAAGGTTAGAATATCTCGGAAACCTAGGGTGATGGATCAATTCTGAGGCCAGATTCGGATTCAGCGCGCCAAATGCCTTCAGAAGCGTAGTGTCTGATCACTGGATTTTTTTTTTTAATTTTGTCGGCCTGTGTAATAAACGTAGACGCGAATTTGTGCGTTGGGAGACGCACCAACACTCTGACGGCTATCTGAGATCTCTACATATTAATAAGATGTAATGCAGCGAGTTTTAGTAAATTTTGAGCCCATAAGAATAAGACGCTTTCATTTAACAGATATTTTTACAACTTATATTAATACGTCAAGAAGATATGCCGCCATTAAGGACTATCTATTGGACAATTTCAAAATACGTTACCTTACAGAGTGGGGACTGAAATATCCGGGATGTTTTTTTTATGGAGTATTACCATTTAGTTACTCTTAAATATACCTACTAATACGAATACCCAGTAGGGCGAAGTAAGTTTCTTTGGAAAAGAACATGAGTAATTTTTCCTCAATAAAAGTTAAGATATTCAGACATGTGTCACGCCAACGACTTGTACGAAACAGAAACATAAATATTTTACTGGATTCTCCACGAGACACCTAATAGAAAATTCTAGCGCACATCGTACGTTGTAAAAATGAAATACGACTTTATAAATTGTCGTAAAGTTCGGCACGTTAATGGCTTAATATCTTAAGCGTGCCAGACAGAGACGTGAATATAAAATCGTCGCATGGTCAAGAGGACAACTTTAGTTGAATGGTCCTCAGAGCCCTCCAGAGGTCTACCCTTAGATCTCTTCCGTGCGGAGCACTACATGAAATAATAATTATGTAAGTTTTCAAGCCAAGAGGGACACTTCAGCGTGCTTGTTTCTGATCATTAATGTTCGTTAAGTGGTGGAGGCTTATAATCGACAAACTCTTCACACAGTAATCATTATTACCGCCATTAACTTGTCTTCGTGTTTCGCAATGCAGTCTTCCACGGTGGAACTGGATTTGCATAATTTAATTAACTGTCATTGACTAAAGTGGTCGACGCGAGTTGAAATAAAAAGAAATGTCGGGACGTAATCGCGGTGACATTTGGTTTTCTGCGTTTTAATTTGCAGTCATCATAACCAGAAAATCATAATTTGGAGTATGTTTCGATATATCCATTATCCATATAAACCAACTAATTAATTACAAAAAAGTACTTAATTATTAGCATTGCATCTAGATTGAAATTCATAAAAATTGAAATCAATGAAAACTAATTATGTCTAAAACGAAATAGGTATAAACGCACTTCACAGCTTATCTGATCTTTTTTTTAACGAAGATAAATACCCCTATTAATGACCCTCTTAAGCAAATTTGATGTTCTTTTTGCTTAACAAGGAGTGTAAATATTTTTGCTACAAATAAATTTCTGTATGGAAGAAAAACAATTTATTTAAAAAAACTAGAAATATTGATTTCAAGCGTGAATGATTTCTAATTAAAATCAAAAAATGTTACCTAATAATGACCCAAATTTCAATTTTCAATTGTTACTACCTGTTGCTAACCAGCATAAAACGTACTTCAGTAGAAAAAGTAAACCTGCTGCAGCTATAGAAAAAAGTTTATATAAACTTTTCAACTTACCTTAATTTAAAATAAAATCATAAAACTTCGTTTGAAATCCCAACAATGAAACGAAAGTTCGCTTATACGGTGCAGTAAATATTGGTATCTATTACCGATTCTATAATATTTGCAGTAACAAATATTCTATTGGCCAATTCAATATAAATTTGAATAATTGTTCAACACAACACAAAATACAACCTTTGAAGAGCTAAATAATTTACTAAGTTGTTGTTAGGTATCAATTTTTGGGGGGTCGTTATATGTTGATTCCTCTGTTGCTAAGGTATAATATTTACTAAAATTTCAGTTTTAGTATCCGAAGTTTATAAGATGCGTCAATTAAATTAGCGAGTGTCTACTTAAATCTAACAATCTCATCTTTTTTGTACAATTTAAGTTTTAATTTACGTCGTAATCTCTGTTGTTAACTGAGTTAAATTAAAACTAGACAGTTTATTTAAAAATCATAAATTATTAAGACATGTTGGTAATTACAACAAAAAAATAAGAAAACAAAAAAAGGAACAAAATCAACAAAAAACAAACTAAAACGAAGTAGATAATTAGTCAATAAAACATACGTTGTTTATGAGACATCCATCAATAAGTTTTGACAAGCCAACTTTGAGAAAAGTCACTACTTATTTTATACACCGTAATATTGTTAGAGTTCAATTAAAAGCCTTTTTTCTCGAAAACCGTCTACATTAGGAAGTTCTAATAAGAGTACATTATTTTTAGAAAATAAAATTGTACATTAGAAATTAGATCCCGAGTGGTAAAAAACCTAACTTAAAAAAATTGGAACTTAAAATGTAATACGAATGTAGCATAACTGGCATCCTCTATGAACTATACAAAAAATAATTAGACCAGCGTATTTGGCATACTTAAAAACCCCGAAATACCAAATTTCATAAAAAATTTTCTCACCGTTTGGAAATTTTCGTAAAAATTCTATTTAAAAAATTTTATGTTGTAGCTCTGTATCTTGAAAACAAGAGGAGATAGACATTTAGTTCATTAGACATAAAATTCTTATTTTTTGTCGTACTATCACGTGGGGTTTTTCTGAAACATCCTGTATAAAGTGTCAATAAAAAATAAGTAAGTAAAGTACTGTTATATCTCAATAACATTTTTTTTGTTGTTGGTTTCGTTTAGGGCAATTAATAAAAATACGTTTTTTGTACAAATTTTGACGAAGATTGGACTACAGTCGAAACACAATTTCCATTTTGTATTTTATTTCGAATTTTTTCTTTAAGGAGTTCCCAACCAAGCATATTTTAATATTTTTTATTTATATTGTACAACGAACACACAAACAAACGTGATGTTTGTTAAAAAAAATTTCGAAAAAAATCAACGTTACAGGAAAAGTAGTGAATTGTATGAACACTATTTTTCAGTTACCTTGTCATATTTTTTCAAATGAAAAGTTTAAATACAACTGTTAATACAAAAAAATAAATAAATAAAATTTTCAAATTTATTTTAAACTGTTTTAGTAACTATTACATACGTAACCACATATTTCACGTAAAAAATTGATATCTTCAACATATAGTGGCAGAAAAATGATTAAAACTACCTAAAATATCTTAAAAGCTTGAAATTTGCATTTAGAGCAGCAATATAAAACTGAACTATTCTAAGCAAAGTCATATTGTTGAACAAAAAAATATATATCCATAATAAATATTAAAATATGCAATGGAACAAGTTTACAGATGAAAGTTTTTATTTATTATAGGTAGAATTAAAGCAACAGCTATTTGTTTATGTAGCACTAGATATTATTTGAACTTTCTGCATATTATTGCATAATAATAAGAAGCATTAAAGTTTTGAAAATAATAAGGTACCCAAATAACGTTTTCGGCCGAAACCGAAACAGAAACATCCTTTTAAGATTATTCTTTTGTATATGTTTTAAGTTTCTGTTCCGTTTAGCTAGTTGCAAATATGTGTTTGTGTTCATAGAAGCAGTTATTTGATAAATTAATAGTTTAGTTGTTCTAAAAAAACTAAATCAGTCTTTCTGACATTCAAAGTACGAACAATTAGGTTTGTAACAACAATCAACTTATCAACCCGTAATTTTAAAAGGCACATAAGTAATTATAATAATCAACATACAAATGAAGTACCCATGTGCTTAAAAAATAAACGTTGTACTTAAAATATTAAAGTAAACAAAAACAGACTCATTCATCTAAAGAACGAAATAAATAAATAACCGTACGAGCGTAATCTACACTCCACTATGTCGATCGCTCCCGAAGGCCACACGAAAGCTCACGAAAGCTCACGGTTTCGGTCGTAGTTTGGCAGATTTTCTGCCGATACTGAAACTAGACCGAAACTCCAATTTAGCGCCGAAACTTTCGGAAACCGAAACTGAAAGTTCGGTCGGACACTACAGGGTGTTAAAAAAAGAGTGTAAAATATTTAAGGAGGTAATAGTATGAACCAAAATAAGCAGAAAAGTCTCAATAAACATGGGTCCGTAAAGTAACGGTTGCGGAGATATGGAATGTTTTATGTTTTTTAGCCCCTTTTTTTATTTTGCAAAAACGTTGTGTATTTTCTTATAATAGTTGGTTGATGTTTAGTTAAATAAACAGTACGTATTTGACAGTTTTGTTCTCAGTGCACAAGTTTTCTTTCGCTATGGCTGGTTATAGACAAGGCAATAAAGAGAAAAATAACTACATTTTCGCGGCCCAGTCCGATTTTAATGCGGTTTTTTGCATTTTGTTCAGAAAGACCGTCGGAAAAAAGTCCCACCGTTTTTATTATCCGGAAGTGGCGAAAATGCATCACGGGTGCATAATGTGCATCTAGAAGTGCATCGCATCCGAGAAACTTGCCAAAGTGCACGAAATACCGCAAAAATTGGTAGTCGGGGGTTTTGGGGGGCGCAGAATTCGAATATGCATATATCCAGTCCACCCGACCTCCCGGGGGGCGACTTCCGGCCGCCTGGGGGGCGCGGGGGGCACGTGGATTGCAAGGTTCTCCCAATGACTGGAAAAATGGATCTCGGGGGTTTCCGCGGGTGCTGATTCCAAATTCGAGGGTGAAAAATATCCCCTGTGCTCGTGGAGGGGGCGGTGGGGGGAGGGGGGGTATGAAATCTAAAGTTCTCGAAATGACTGGAAAAATGGATCTCGGGGGTTTTTGCCGGTGCTGCTTCCGAATCTGACCCTGCCAAATGCGTCCGATGACTATTTCTGATTATTTTGGGAAAGGGC
This sequence comes from Anoplophora glabripennis, assembly GCF_000390285.2. NCBI lineage: Eukaryota > Metazoa > Arthropoda > Insecta > Coleoptera > Cerambycidae > Anoplophora > Anoplophora glabripennis. The sequence goes on along the minus strand of NW_019416224.1, from coordinate 1,013,789 downwards.
GTTAATCTTCTAAGAAGGATTAATATAAATTAATGGAAAATCATGGGACGAAACTCAATCTAAAAAGTTCGGTTGGAATAAGAAAGGATAAGCCTGATAATTTTTTTAAATATATTTATTGTTCTAAAGTATAAAAGTATATTTATACACGTTATAATTTTCTATCCCCAAAATACTCATTATTCCATGTTACCAGTTCATGAATATTATAACCCCCTTCCCCCTCCACCGCCCTCTCCACGAGCACAGGGGATATTTTTCACCCTCAGATTCGGAATCAGCACCCGCGAAAACCTCCGAGATACATTTTCCCAGTCATTTCGAGAACTACAGATTTCATACCCCCTCCACGAGCACAGGGGATATTTTTCACCCTCGAACTCGGAATCAGCACCTGCGAAAACCTACGAGTCCATTTTTCGAGTCATTCGGAGAACCTTGCAATCCACGTGCCCCCCGCGCCCCCCAGGCGGCCGGAAGTCGCCCCCCGGGGGTTCAGGTGGACTGGATATATGCATATTCGAATTCTGCGCCCCCAAAAACCCCCGAGTACCGATTTTTTCGGTATTTCGTGCACTTTGGCAAGTTTCTCGGATGCGATGCACTTTATGCACCCGCGTTGCATTTCCGCTACTTCCGGATAATAAAAAAGGCGGAACTTTTTTCCGACGGTCTTTCTGAACAAAATGCAAAAAACCGCATTAAAATCAGACCGGGCCGCGAAAATCTAGATATTTTGGGGTAAATCGTTCTTTATTGCCTATTGCCTGGTCTATAATAATAATAATAATAAATTTATTTTCCTTTTGACAACATACATTGTATAGGAATAGTCACAATGATATTAAAACTAAGTTAAAAAAAAGAGGAGAATAAAAAACGAAAAATAAACGAATGAATCGGCAGAGATCATACAAATTCGCTCAAGTTATAAAAGCATCTATCCAGAAGATAAAGTTTTAATTGTTTTTTAAACAAGATTAAATTGTTTATATTTTTAATATGTACTGGTAATTTATTAAAAACTTTTTTGCTTAAAAAGTTAGGTGAATTAATTGTTGCATTATATTTATAACTTGGAACAAAGTAATGATCTCTTTGTCTCGTATTTAGACCGTGCACTCGTTCACTTAAAACGAAATTGCTTTTATTTTTAAAAATAAACACACACAGCTCGAAAATTAACAAACATGGAAGGGGTAAAATATTATATTTTTTAAAAAGTTCACGACAGGAGTGCCTATGAGAGAGTCCAGCTATGCACCTTAAAATTTGTTTCTGTGCAATGAATACGTCCGACGATCGAGTGGAATTACCCCATAGACATATGCCATATGTCAACCTGGAGGAAACCTGGGCATGATATACCAATACTAACTGATCTGCAGTCAAAACAGTATGCAGATTTCTAAACAGGTAACAAAGTGATTTTAATTTTGAAATTAATTGACCACAGTGTTTATGCCACGTTAGACATTCATCTAAAGTTATTCCCAAGAACTTTACGTCTGTATTAAAATTTATATAGTCGCTGCTGTTGTTCGTTTTTATTTTGAGCCCTGAACAGTTTCTTTGCCTATTGTGGAATCTTAATAACTGTGTTTTATGACAGTTGAGTTTTAGAGTGTTAGTGACGCACCAATTTTCCACGGCATTTAATGCAGCACTACATTTGGATTCCAATAATTTATCGTTGGCATCTGAAATGAGCATAGACGTATCATCCGCATACATAACGAGGAAAACGTTGGACATCAAAGTATCGAGTTCATTTGTATATAGTAGAAATAGGATAGGACCCAACACAGAGCCTTGTGGAACCCCCACGTTTACTTCTCCGTATTCCGACTTAATGTTATTGGTTCCTAAATCATTCATAAAGTTTAAATGAACATACTGCTTTCGGTGAGTTAAAAAAGAAGCAATCCACTTATGGGCCACTCCGCGCACACCGCACATTTCAAGTTTACACAACAACTTGTCGTGATTAACACAGTCGAATGCCCTGCTGAGGTCGCAAAAGATCCCAACAGGGCACTCGCCTGCCTCCATAAAGTTAATCATTTCGTTATAAAAGGAGTAGATAGCAGTGTGCGTAGACAAATTTGCCCGGAAACCATGTTGCTTATCTGAAAACACTTTGTGCCTTCCAATGAAACTCAATAGACGATCCAGATAGCAATATTCAAATATTTTAGAAAATACACACGAGACAGCCACGGGTCTATAATTTTCAACACATTTAGGATCTCGTTTTTTAAAAATAGGTACGACTTTTCCGGTTTTTAAGATCTTGGGAAACTCCCCAGCCAAGAAAGATAAATTCACGAGGTAAGTGATTGGTTCAATAATGATGTCTAATACTTTTTTCAACAGAAACATGGGTATCTCGTCCGGCCCATAGGAACGCTTATTCTTCAATTTATTATTTAATAATAGCAGCATTTCTTTAGAAACAAAAGGCTCGAGAAAAATGGAATTAGGGTTAATGGGGATAGAAAAATTGTTACAATCAAGACTGGGATACTCAGTACTTGAGCATATATCATCAACAATTTTTAGAGGAGTTTCTAA
>NW_019416224.1:911939-1010799 GCF_000390285.2 Anoplophora glabripennis | reverse complement strand
GGTTCCAGCATGATGGTGCTCCAGCTCATTTTTCCATGGCCGTTAGAGAGCATTTACACCAAACTTTTCCACATAGATGGGTAGGAAGGGCCGGACCTGTTTTATGGCCTCCAAGATCGCCTGATCTGAACCCTCTAGATTTCTTTGTTTGGGGATATTTGAAGACATTAGTGTATGGTACTCCTGTAAATAGCCTGGAAGAGCTGCAGCTACGGATTAATCAAAAGTGTCAAGAAATCCAAACCAAGGAGGGTGTTTTCGAAAGAGTTCGAATATCGTTGAGACGAAGATGTCGTGCCTGCTTGGAAATGGACGGAGGGCACTTTGAACATCTTCTGTAACTTTGTTTTTTGTTTGTTAAAAGCTTCCTTTGTCGGTTTATTCCTAATAAAATAAAATGTTTGAAAAACGAATAGTGGTCCATATCTCCGCAACCGTTACTTTGCGGACCCATGTTTATTAAGACTTTTCTGCTTATTTTGGTTCATACTATTACCTCCTGAAATATTTTACACTCTTTTTTTAACACCCTGTATAATGTTAGTTAAAATCATGTATCTAAATTTTCTAAATTCGACGTAAAAAATGAAATATGAACATAAATCTTGAAGGACAAATTTTTCGGGTACTAAGTCGCACACTCTATTTTGACTTATGAAAAGATGACTTATAAGTTATTTTAAGTAGTTAAAGCAACATTTAGCTGTATATCAACAGTTTCTTTATTACTCTAATCTTACGTCGATTTAGAATATTTTTGTTTATGTAATAATGTTAATTTTAAGGGAAGATAAGGAAAACTGAGTAGAATACGACTACGAGTTCAAAAAAACATTAAAATGCATATTTACACTGAAAAAATAGTTTCAAATCATTATTTAAACTCCTTTTCAGGTCCCTCCTGACCACAAAGGTTTATCGAGAATCTTGACACATCGTATTCGGTCACTAACCCAGCTTTGTATAAGGATAAATCATTGTTTTCGAATGTTCGGTTATTACAATTTAGTATTTTTAATATTGTTAACGTTTTCACTATGTTTTATAATTGATTATATGAGTTTTTAGTATTATGTTCAATTAACTATACAATTTGTAGTACGTATACCCAGTTGCTTTTCATAGAGTAGTATGATACACCTATTTAAAATGCCAGTAAGGCTGAAACAACACTAATTCGTCCATAGAATTTTGTTAATAAAGTTGGGTTCCACTGCACTTTTATTTTGAAACCAATTATAATGTTCAAGGCGACTGCGACTGGGAAAATCAGCTGTTTCGCTTCAATGTTCGAACGTTCTGTGTTCCGCCAGCGCGTTCCCGGTCAGGAAAAAAAATGTCTCTACCTTCATAAGACCACCCTGTATATCGTGGGTATAAAGAGCATTTGCAAACAATTATTAACAACATCTCACTGAACATCTAATTTGTTACATCTTATATAATGATCTCGTTCCTAAATGGTTTATGTTTATACAAATGTATATGTTTTCTTAGTTTTTAAATATATATTTGTTTTTGTGGGTATTTATCTTTAGATAATTTTCGAAATGATTTATAAATGCTCCATATAATCAGATTCATCAGAAATGAAATAAATATCCTGAGAGTGAAAACTAAACTAACTATTGGCGGTTTCCTTTCCAGAGAATGTTTGCAGAGCATTTACTGTTTTACTGTTCTTTACTGGGCGTTGTAAACCTATTCGCAATATTTTTCATTAAAGTTGGTCGTAGTAATATGACATTGTACTTCACTTTGTGCTGGAACAATAACAGTAAAAGTTAAACGATATTGCAGCGTAACACAGTCTTATTTTGTTTCTTATCTAATGGCTGCTCATACTGTGGCACTGAGACGGCTACAAGGAGGGGGAAAGACAATAATTAGTATGTGGGAGTAATTAAAAAAATTTCACCAAGTACAGTTTTTGTTTTCTTCTCGTGTTCCTGTTCTACTTCACCTTCTTAATAAGTTTTGATTATCTTTAATAGCTGACTACATGACATAACATCAGTCATGAAGTCTTCTACATCTGCAACCATCCATACATCAATGTCACATAAATGCCAGTGTATTACATGTGGATTGGTAAAGTTTTATGATGGAGATAAGGACATGCTATTAAGGAGACACGATTTATTTTTTGTATTAAAATTGTTATGTCATCAATGTCATCATGTATCTATCATTCAAAGAAATATCTTGTATTTTTGTTATTCACACTTGAAGAAATAGGTACCAGTTTTACTAAAAGTTTTACTAAAAGATAAAGATTTTTGTTCTATTAATATTCATTAATTCATTAACTCTGATGATAATAAGAAATATACAAGATATTTCTTTGAATAACAATTATTTAACAATTTCGGGCTATCAGGTACCTATGTGTTTTTGTATTATTGTTAATATTTCTGCTGAGCATAAATCTAAAGTAGGTTTAGCACCAGACTTTTTAAGAAAACCGTGTAGGAATAATTTTTATCTACAAAAACATTTAAAAAACTATTAACTTATAGCATTTTTGCAAAATATTTCCAAAAGCATTTTATGCATAATTTCCATTTTTTAAAATGATATGTTTTATAATACCTGCTGTAATAAAATAAATTAAAGAACTGTATTATTTTATAAACTGTGTCGATTCCACGTTTATAAGTGATGTATCAACGTTTTGGAAGTGTTTATATCAACAGTCTTTTTTTTATAAAAAATGTTTTGTAAACATTCATTCAGCTTCTATAAAACATCAAGTTAATACTTGGGCGAGGTGTGCGTATCTGATCTAGAAACATATAAATATTTAAAATTCTAGCATTTTCCGTTTATAACCAGCCACACACACAAGTCCAAACCAAAGACATCCACATTTCATTTCACAAGGAATTCGATGCGCTGAACACGATCCTGTAGTCAAAATTCACGATTTCACTATAAATTTCACAGAAAAGTGAAATTTTTGGGTGGAGATATGGGTCAAAACTGATTTTTTCCTAAATTTTGTCCAAATATATCAGTTTCGTAGTATTTTGAGGCGCTGAATACAATGTCATTAGTAAAACTTTCCACTGACGTCTATATTTCTCAGAAAATTCAAAATTACTGCTTTTTTTACATACCTGCAAATTAAAAAAGTAATTACTACTAATTTATTAATATCATCTTTAATATGTTCTTCTTAATTAATTAATCTTATTAACGAATTTAATGTAGTTGAGATAAAAATCATAGACAATTGTTTACGAAATATCTAATATTCTAAATCCTACATATACAGGGTGTGCCATTTAACACTCCCGCTGCCAATTTCTCCGAAATGAAGAAATATATTTTAGTTCCGGAACTGGGGTCCTCGAATAGCTTCAAATTGCAGTTAGAATTGTCAATTCAAATCTTTATGTATACATAGGGTGTCGATACTAAACATTTTTTTTTGATTTCTGGGACGTGGAAATGCGGTCTACCTGTTATCGTTAAATTTTGAGTAGTTTTTATAATATAAAGTTTTTGCCAATACATATTTACTTCTTTTAGACATGTCGACTTCAATATGCAATGTATTACAGGAAAATCTGTTATTTTATTTAAATCACACTGGGACAAAATATTCTATTAAAATATTGTTATAGGTAATGGCTTTATTCACACCACATACAAATTAACAAACAATAAATTATAAAAAAAAATGATCAAATACAGAAAACAAAATTGTAAAATCTTATAACTAGTATAGTTAAATTGAAAGACGTAATGGTACAGTTATTTGAAGCTGAAAATCAGCTGTAACCCCCGAATTCTTTGAAATTGCATGAAAATTTAGAATAAGGCTCATCTTAGGCTCAAGTTCAAAAATGACATAAGCCCGATTGACGCTTTTTGTTTTTTTAGGAGTAAAAACTACCCCTACGTGAAACAAATTGAAAATATTAAGTTTTAAGCATTTTATTGATAAAAATCTTGTTCAAACACAAAGATTAAATAATGTTACATGTTCTCGAACATGTTTTATGATATATTTGATCTTTTCGACCTTTTATTTAACACTTAAAAACTACCCATATGCAAAAAATAATGATAAAAAATTACTTGTTAAAGATTTGGAATGATTAAATCGTGCAATTATTTAAAATAAAAGTTACCTTATAGCTAATAAAAGAATTTTTCCCTTTCAACCCCTAAAAATCACCCCTGTATTGACAAAAATGATAAAAAATTACTTTTTAAAAGCTTGGAATGCTTTAACGGTGCAATTATTTAAAATAAAAATTCCCTCATTGCTTATGAAAGAATTTGTATCTCATAACACTTTTCAACCCTTATGTTAAAACCCTGTGTTAAAAAAATGATAAAAAATTACGTTTTAAATCTTGGAATGCTATATAATTATGCAATAATTTAAAATAAAAATTCCCTTATATTGTTTACGAAAGAATATTTTACTTTTGCCATTTTCAACTTTTATAAACTACCCTTTTACCAATATTAATGTAGAATATTTTTATTATAATCGATTTTTAAATATAATCAATCATACAAAAATTGCTATGCTGCATATAAATAATCACACTAATTTTTTTTTTACTTATTTTATTAGTATAGTATATATAATATATAAAAATGAGAAAGCCTATTTTGCTCCGAAAAAATGTCATTGGTTTTTTACCATAACTCGGTTAATTTTAAAGCTATGTTATCCTATAAAAAAGCATTTTAAAGATAATTTCAATGCTATAGGAATGAAAAAAAGCAAAATATTTGTTGAACATAAAAGCTACATTTTTGTTGTCTATCTATCATTTTTTACGTATAGTTTCAGAGTTATTATATAGGTAAATAAGGCATTTTTTGGAATAATGAAAAATACGTTTTCAAATTTTACCGTACATTATTAAAAAAATATGTATTCTAAACCGGTCTAACTTCAGGATCGTATGAAAAACACCAAAACAAAACTAATTGTAAAGGGCCTACGATTCATTTTAATTCTGATGGAAATGGTACAGCGTTTACTACTCATTTTTCCATAAAAAAATATGAGCAACCCATCTGTTTTTGACGATAACTCCTTCAATTTTGCTCTAATTAACTTTTATAAGTGCTCATTTTGAAGGTCTTTTTGAGTACTATAAAAAACACGTAAAATTAATCATTTTTCCGTTATTTGATATTGAATACCTACATCGATTCGAGTATTCCCCCCAAAACAAGTCCCCTTCCACTAACCATATTTCGCTTAGTATAGGACGTATAACACTTTTTAAAAAACGATTTTCTTTGTTTATTTATAAGCTATATTTATGTTCATTACACTTTTTTTTAATAAAATGCGTAGTTTTTGAGTTATTCGCGAAAAATACTTTGAAAATTCCAAGTTTTCAATCGCGAATAACTAAAAAACTATTGATTTCTCGAAAAAATTCTTCGAATATATTAGGCTCAAAATTTGATTCTCTATCGATTTTCGATTTTTGAAAAAAAATTTCCACCCCCCAACAGGGTGGAAGTGTCAATCGGCGCTATGTCACTAATGTTCATTGACCTTTTCTCTAACTATCTGCCAAGTCGATCCGTTCAGTTTCAAAAAAGTCGGAGGTGAAAAGCTTCAATGACTACTATAAACTGTAATTATTGGAAAACTAATATGTGTCATCTGTCATACATGTTTTATTTAATACAAATGATATAAGCCACCTATGACTGAATTTTTTAATAATATTTATTTGATAAAATACGGGTCGTCACTGCCCCTCACAAGATTTACCATTATACAATGTTTCAGTCAATCAGTTTTAAGCATTTTCATCAAACACTTTCACTTTTCTCCGAAATTCATCAAAGTCATCGATTTTGACTACAGCAACATGTTAAGCGCATCGAATTCCTTCGGAAAGGATATGTGGGTCTCTTGGGTTTGAAATTATTTTCATGTGTGGCTATGCAATTCGGTTGTTCCATCAAATTTTCAATTGCCGAATATTAATTTTCTTCAGTTTTAACGTTAGCAGAATCAAATTCCGTGAAATAATAAACCGGGCAGACATAAAACCGAAGGACTAGGTACCTAGAGAAATATAATCTCGGGGAACTTAAAATTTCCGGGAAAATTGCCGGAACGCAATAAAGTGCGAATCCCCGAATTTATTAGTTATATCCCGAAAGCGCATTAAACATGTCCTCATTCAGTTACGTCGGGCATCGCGGGTGAATTCCGCTGGTGAAAAATCCGCGGAGCTAAAGCGATAAATTAAATAATGAATTCCTGTTATTCTCAGCCGTGTTTGGCGGAGGTTGTCTAAATAATTTAGTGAGCCAGGCTCACTAATAAGGCATATCATAGTGAGAAGGGACGGGGGCGAGAACGCCCCCTAATACTCGGCGCCACGGAGCACCAATTTCCGTAAATTACACATAGCTTTGTTTTCAGCTCTGTGCACAAATCTTCCCTGAAAGCAATTTCGAGGCCGGAACGGGAATAGTTACGTTTTTCGTAGGCGATAAAGATTCATTACCGCGTGTTCCGACGAATACACACAAAAATTCACTCCGCCATTCTTTTACCTTACCTTGCCGTAAATGCGCCCCTTTCTTTCCTCCGGTTTAATTCCCTAAATTCAAAAAATAACTTCCTGGAGATTTTAGGGCCCTTTCATGCGTACCTTTAGGTGAGAGGTTTTTCTTGTTTCTAGTAATTTTGCGGTGAACATTGCGCGGGGAACTTATTTTTTTGCGACAGGAACACACACGTAATATTTAAAGTATTATCACTATCTGCATTTCATACAAAGCGCTTTCTACGCAACATAAACTATGCAAGAGCCATTTTAAGTAAAAATTGCATACAGAGTGTTTCATGACGAACTGTACAATTAACATCTTTTGTAAAAAAAAATCATTGAAAATCATGTTCCAGACCAACTCTGTTTTTTTTTCAGGATTATAAAGGTATGTATAAGGTTTGATATGTCTATCTCTAACATTAATAAAGGAAATATGGCCATGAGAATTTACAAATGGTACCTACCTAATGTGCGTCTTCGAGGATTATTGTTAACTGTTAGCAATGGACAAGATGCAATCAAATTGTTGTCAAATCTTCACTTTTATGACACATTCCTTTGACTAAAGTAGGGCGGTCGTAATAAGAAAATGTATAATTTTTAGAACTTGGGGCCAGACAAACAAAATTCTATCGCCCAAATGGACCCCCACCCACCATCCACTGTAATAATCGCTCCGCATTCAAGTACTATGACAGGTAGTAATGGCAGAAAAATATCTTTTTACACATCCCTTTCCATACCCATCCCCATAATTCTAGTCACGTCAAACTATTGTGACACGCAGGAATACCAGAAAACTCAACTTTGTGCTCAGATAAGCACAAGCTAGGGCTCAGACAGGCAAGCTCAACCTGAATAACAGACTGGTAGAGTGTAATTGAACCATAACCGGGAAAACTCAAACTGAACCTCTGACAGGAGAACTAAATTTGAACCTCGGGCAGCGAAACTCTAACTGAGGCTCAGACATGAAATCTGTATCTCAACTAGAAGTTCATGCTGCCAAAAAATGTTTGAAGCACCGACAGTAACTCAAACTGAAGTCCAATCAGGTAAAACCATTCTGAAGGTTGGGGAGGGAAACTCAAAATGAAGCTCAGCTATGGAAGCTCAAATTCTAACAGAAGCTCTAGCTGGTAAAACAACGCTGATGCTAGGGTTTCTGGTCGAGACTTCTCGAAGGGAGAATTCCCGGGAAATCTGGCCTTACTCGAGACGAGAAACAAGTGTCGAGAAATCGAGAAATCGAGAAATTTAAAAATCACGCGCGTCTTATGTTCTTGATTGGAGTTCGTTTCGTTCATGCGATCAATTCATTTCTCGACAAATAACTGAGCGGTTAAAGTGGTTTCTCGACTAGCTCATGATTTATTTATTTTAAGTCTGTGTAGAAACTTTATTATAAGCAGATACCTAATGTTGATGTTGATTCTGAAAATATTTAGTTCCTGTTCCTTTAGTTGATTATTTTATTTTTGTTTTGTTAATTAAGAGATTGTGATTATAAGTGATAAATTAATAGGAAGAACGCTTCTGTATTTTTAAATTAAATCTTGTTTTTTTTTAAGATTTCTTCGGTTAAATTCCTTATTTACTATTTGTTTAATTAAAAGACTGCATGATTAATGATTATTAATAATTATTGGAAGAACGCTACGATTCAAAAACATTGAAATAAACATAAGTATAATGAAAGTGCTTAAAATAAAACAAGTTAAAGGTTTTTAAGAAGAAGATACTCAAAGTTTAATTTAGTTTTATTAGTAGAAGTAGAAACATATAACTAATTAATAAAAGTACTGAATAAATAATAAATGTTAATGATGATGATGATGATGTTGTTGTTATGATGTTTATATTTCGCATTGCAATACCAAAATTATGACTTTTTTAAGTTTTAGAAATTTCCCGAGAATTCGAGAATTCCCGGGAATTCCTAGTCGAGAATTCTCGAGTCCCGAGAAAAAAGTAGGCCGAGAAATCAGAAACCCTAGCTGAAGCTCCGTCAGGCAAACGAAAACTGTAGCTCGGACAGGGAAACTTTGGAGCAAAATCAACTGAATATTTCTTGTCTAGTCTAAAGATGTGTAATGAGTCATTTTTATAATATAACTGCCTGTGATAATAGTTGGATATGGCTTGTCTGACCCTAAGGATGTGTACTACCTGTCATTGTAGTTGAATGTGGGTCGGTGATTGGGTTCAGTGGATGGTGGGGGATGGGTTTGTGAAGGCTAAAATCAATTGAATTTTATTTGTATGGCTCCAAGCTATAAAAATAATGCATTTTCTTAATTTTTCCAATGGGGCCGAAAATCGCGATTAATGACTCTCCTCTTTTTCTTTAATATGATTAACAGACATTATAAATCTTATACCTCTTCTTAAACTGTAAAATATCGCTTAATTCCGATACTCAATTGATTTTTCTTTTAATAAAGAATCATCTTGTTGAAAATTAGTGAATAAATCATATTTCACTTTTCCCAAAATTTTAAAAACAACAGAGGTACCTACCACCAATTCTAAGATCTAACCCTGTACAGAGTAACACAGAACTGGTGTTTGAGTGCCATTACAGAACAAAAAAATCAACGAAGAAATCGTATGGAGGATCTTTATGGTACGATTTTATAAGTATTTGACTTAAAATTCCATATTAATGTTAGTAGATTCACCGCCGGCTTTGGCGTCACCGAAATTCCTTTACCTAATTTCATAATAATCTTTAATTAGAGTTTTATCATAGAACCTGATAAAACTCTAATTAAAACTCTACTCTTGCAAAAGATATGAAAATATAAGTCTATAAATTAAACACTGGCAGATCAGGTCTAGGCTGATTTTATCAGAATTACTGTAGCAAGTATAACATTTTTAATGAATATATTCATCACTGACATGTTCTAATTATTTTTTGCAAATTTACTACGTTTATTAAACCTATCCATATGGAATTCTATGACATTATCGTGCTATGAAGATCTCAGTTTTGGGTTTCCTATTTGCGCTTTCCGTTCTTCTGTCTGTAGTTACTACCATTTCTGAGTGTATGCTACAATGGCATTGTGGAGTAACATAGGTCAGAAGAAATGATCACTTAAAAATGGTCAAAATTTGTAGATAACTGGATATACAGGATGATTTTTTAATTTCACTAATAGTAATTTTACCTATAACTTTACGTTTGGTATAGGTACATCATCTATCGTCTACTACTAGAGCAATAGATCCTTGAAGTTAAAATTCCTAAATTTCAAGTTCGTACTGGGAAGCTGCCTATTATTTTCTGACTTATCCGGAAAGTTCACCCTGTACACGAACCTGCGAGAAAAATCATTAATTGATTTTTTTGTCGCACACATTTTATTAGCTTTTCAATATTATTTCAGTAACCAATGCAAATACGGAATGATCACTTACATCACTCCGAACTTATCAAGGTTGTGTCACCCTGGCGTTTAAATATGCCATGACAAACTCTACATAAATATATATGTGTAACTAATGTTAGGATTGGATTTAAAGGTTACGAAAGAAAATAGTATGTCTCTCACCAATCTGGTATTTATATGTCGCTGTTGAGACCTGGATAGGATAACGAAGTACTTTAAACAAAGCTACATCATGTTTGCAGCAACTAATAAAATCTATAACCATGTTTACTAACGTACTAATAAAGAATACATCGGTACTATTACGACCTTTGTTATTGTCGTAGGATCTAGCCTTAGTTGAACTTTGTCTAACATAATATTACTTATTGTGAGTAGAAGATTACTATGAACAAACTAATGGTGTCACCATGAAGAGCCACTTGAGTCCAAGCAACGTCAAATTTTTTCATGGATTACTTTGAGAGAGCAAGATTGGATTCAGATGAAATCAAATCTTCGCATTTGTATCGATTTGTGATACGTTCATTATATGTATATTTGAATATTTTTAAGAAGTCCAGGACTAGAGATCGAGCAACAGCTGATGTGATATACCACTGCGCAAGCCTGAAAGCACACACAACGGCATCGACAAAGGCGAAAGTGCCACCACATCCATCACCCTACCTACGCAGGCGTGAAATATGTAAAAAAAAATTAATATTACAAGCAACACTTTTGTTTATAGACACTATCGCACGAAATTAATTATCAAGTTATTCCAAAAGCAAGACCTAGTAAAACAGTAATGATAAACGCTAAGTTGGCTTCGACTCCAACAAACCCGAAATGTATATATCTAGTTAGGCAATTACATACACAATTTATTTCTGGCTGTTAAAGTTTTAGGCGAATTTTAAATTCTAAGTTAACGCAGCAACTGGGAAATTAGTTTGTCACAATTTTTCATTATAATGGTTTCACTATTACTGGCTATAAACAATTTTAACGAGGTATTTTACGCTGGCGTAAAATAACATATTAATTGGTCATATTACACGCCAGAATTTATTGGATGTCGTATTAATGCATAAGAAAATTTTACGTGATAAGACATAGACTTAGGGATATTTATTTTCCTTAAAAGAAATATGTGTGTATTTTTAACTCCCAACTCCAATCTTCAGTTTTTTACTTTTTATAGGTAACATACATAATGTTTACATTTTCTTCTTCTTCAGTTGGATTCCCATTCATTTAAATATATTTACAATCCGTACGATATTAGTTGGATCACTTCTTGGAATTAACCTCTTTCGATACCCGATTTAAGAAGCCGTGAAAACTTTTTTATCAATTACTATAGAAGACTGGATGTAATGTTGCCTACATTTTTTAGAGTTGAAGATAATTGCTTGCAATCTTCTAGTTTCTGATTTATATTCGTACTGTAAAAGAAATAAAAACACATTTTAATCCAAAAAATCTACTTTATATATGCATTTACCTTATACATACAGGGTGAGTCATTAATAATGGTACACAGCATAATGGCAGATTATTAACGTCAAAATATAGTGATTGAGACAAACACGCCTTAACCAATTGTTGCTCCATTTCGTTCTACACAGTGTTAAAATTGAAAAAATATTTTCTATTTTTGTCTATATTTTAAGTATGTATGGACCCATTGTTTTGAAAATTTGTAGTTTTACCTTTTTTGATCAGGCAAATACGAATATGCAAACAGTGTTGGGGTAACGTCTAGAGGGCGCTAGTTATACTGTCCTACCAATGTAAAAAACTGTATCCTGTAATTCTAATTTAATTCCCGTCGAATCTCAAAGACTTAAAACTTCTGTATCTCGAAAACAGTTGAGTTTATCGATTTGTAACAAGTATAGCCTTTTTATTTAGAATTAAACATAGTTTAATAATTTCTAGTTAAAAAAATCAAAATTATAAAATATAAAAAGTTAGACATATTTTTACATTGACAGGACGGTACAACTAGCGCCCTCTAGACGTGACTCCAACACTATTTGCATATTCGTATTTGCCACTTCAAAAAACGTAAAACTACAAATTTTTAAAACAATCGGTCCATAAATACTTAAAATATAGCAAAAAATCGAAAATATTTTTTCAACTTTAACACCCTGTAGAACGAAAAGGAGCAACAATTGATTAAGGCATATTCGGCTCAATCACTATATTTTGACGTTAACAATCTACCATTGAGCTGTGTACCATTATTAATGACTAACCCTGTATATATTTTTAATATTCTGAAAATAACAGTAGTTCCGATAATAGAACTTTATTGGCTTATTGTTTTCTTGGAATTTCCAAATATTTCACTTTGTTTCCATAATCTCATTTTTAACTACTCGAGCATTTTTATATTCAAGGTGTCCCAGAAGGCTTGAGACGGCTTATACCAATTAGTATAGTTGTAGATATGTTGGTCTGAATCAACTAGTCTCATCAGTCCATAGTCGAGCGGTGTCCCAACTTTTCTGAAACTGTCTGTATGGAAGAGATGCTACTACCATGACGATGTTTTGTGTCGCTACATAGCTTTCGATAGTTGGTGATAAAACAAAATTTAGAACTCTTAGTCATCCTACTTTACAAAAATAACTTTTATTTATGAAGTCGAGGCAAATAAACAACTAGATTTTAATATATTGGATCCATTCCAAATAACGTTTCAATTGCTGTTCGACGAAATTTGTAAGTGAATAACGGTAGGTCAGGTATTTATAAATTTGTAAATGCAATTGAGCTAAAATAATTTCAAGATATGTTATATGTAATTTATGTATTTATATAAATATATCTACATATTATTTGAACGGTACATATATTATTTGTATATCATAACATATTTGCATTGCTAATAATGTAAGGTGTCAAAGTATTTTTTTTAATTATCTACCTCTGAATAATTCAATTAATTGTGTATAACTAATTTTATTCATAGAAAATTAATATTTATGCAGCAGACAGGTTCAAATTAAAATCAGTAGTACTCATAATTAAAAACTGAGGAAAAACTGGTACTGGTAATAATTGGACATCAAATAATAAGTTCAGATACATACTGATGTATTTACTTATTTATACATTTTGTGCCTTTTTTTCTAATTTTGCATTATTATTTAATTATACAATATGTATATTAAGCATATGTTTTCATTAGGACAATTTGAGTCATTTTGTTATTAATCATGGATATTTAATTACTAACTGTCAAAATGGTATACATATATCTCTAAGTGATTTTTTTATTTTATTTATATTATAAATTTAAGAATACAATTATTAAAATTGATATTGATAGCAGCTTCTCAGAATAAAATAGAATAACATCATTTACAAACGATAGAGTAATGCAAGCACTGATATACAAGTTGAGGAGCTTTAAAGGATGTTTTTACGTAACAACTTTCTCCAGTTTCACGCAAAATTTTACGTCGCATCGTTGTTCCAGAAAATAACACATTTCAAAAATCGTTCAAAAACTTGAACACGTTGCACTCAAATAACAATATCACGAAAACTAAATCATATATCAACAATCCAAGAACATGTGGTTACAGAAGGGGTTATGCGCAACGCAATGCTGACAGTCGCATATCACTAAATATCTCCATTAGCGTATAATTAAAAAAAAAATCGGTTATTTTCTGAACAGACCTCGTATAGTAACTCAATGCACCAGATATCAAAATATTTACACCGATTTACGCTACCGCAATAATTCTGTTGTTAAAGTACAGAGTAATTCACAAATGGTGACCAAAAATGAAACCTCGTATTCTTTAGTGAATTTTAAGGGGCCTTTCCAAGTTTTTATCTTTGACGCTTCCATAAAAAGATGCAGGGTGTTAAACATCAAAAAATATTTTTAATTATTTAAAATAATTTAAAAACTAGTAAGTGAAATAATTTGACATTGGGCACATGTATTTATGTAAACATTGTCCAAAATCTGAAGGTTTTTCCTAAAATTGATATGCTCCAGTGACGGAGATTCAGGGTATCGGTGGCATATTTTTCTAAATAAAATAGTACGCCACTACTTTCTGGCAACAACCAAGATATTTTCGGATTCGTCTTTCAATTTTCTACAAATTACTACTCTCTTATGGTTTTCGAAAAAAGCCTGATTTTCAAGTGAAACTTAAAAAACCAGCTGCAAACAGATTTACTTAAATGATATGACAAACACTAATCATTTGGTTATTTAAATAAAAAAAACTAATAACATTAGTCGTCATTTTAATGATTTTATTTGAGAAAATGCTCAAAAATGCCTCCATTTGTACGAACACGGGCGCGACATCTTTTTAGTAACGAAAATGTAATTTGTTCGAAATTTATTGTAGCTTGAATCTGATGAAAAGCATTATTTATTCTTTCTTCTAACTGCTCAGGTGTATTAATTTGTTCACTGTATACCAGCCGCTTAACAGCACCCCACAAAAAAAAATCCACTGGGTTGAGATCCGGTGTTTTCAGTTTGTTTTTTACGTTTTAATCGAAAATCAGGATTTTTAAAATATAAGAGTAGTAATTTGTAGAAAATTGAAAGACGAATCCGAAAATACCATGTAAAATAGTGGCGTATTTAGAAAAATATGCCATCAATACCCTGTATCTCCGACACTGAAGCATGTAAATTTTAGGAAAAGCCCTCAGATTTTGAACAATGTTTACATAAATACATGTGCCCAATTTCAAATAATTTCACTTACTAGTTTTTAAATTATTTAAAAAATTTAAAAATTTTTTTGAAGTTTAACACCCTGTATCTTTTTAACGAAGCGTCCTAGATAAAACTTATAAGAAAGCCTCCCTTTAAAATTCACCAAAAATACGAGGTTTCATTTTTGGTCACCATTTGTGAATCACCCTGTATATTAATTAATAAATTGGCGGTTGTTAAATTTTCTAAATAATGAAATACCTAATCGTGTTGGGAAAATAATTTGTCTTAACCTAACATGTCATATTGTAACACTAATAAAACAATTCTTGTTTTAATAGGGATTATCTCAGCAAAACTTTCTCATTGGTCCGCAAAGTGATAATCCTCTGATGTGTGTCAAGTAATAACAACATAATTTTTTTAATTTGTATTAGACGTAATGCCGCATTGTATTAGGTTCACTTTATTTGAAATATTTAAGGTTTGGAAAATATCACCAATTAAAATAAAATAAATACCTCTAGTATCTAATAGTCCAATCAGTTGGCGCTCAAGAAGGGGGTTGCCTGTGAAGTTTTAGGGAAGTTTTGAAAATTGGTATATTTATAAATTTTGACGTGCTCTTTCCGAATTTTTACTTTGCCACCTCTTTTTTTTCCGGAAGTAACCGCCATATTAGAAAAATGGCGCCCCAAAACAGTTTTTCCACGATATTTCCTTTCCGACTCACTTTACCTACGGTGAAAATAGTTATGTAATAAATTAAACTAGAGAACATTTTCTAAAATTTATATATCAACCTTTTTTCTGTGAAATGAATAATTTCGGCGTACGAGCGCCGTAAAGTCTACTTTAACAGGAGTATTGGCCAACAATCTTATTTCCACACCACCATGAGGTAGAGCTCTTAGCGCGTTTTTTTTTAGTGGTATCCAGAAGGCCTAATCCACATGCGATGCACTGTTGACTAAATTTAGTGCATTCTCCTTCATTTCGTTATCCCTGATGGACCAGGTTTTGCGAGTTTTTCGTCTTCAGAACTGAGCAAAACCTCACGGATAGGAAGTCCTTCCAAGTTATCCCCTATAGAGTTCTCTTCTTCGACTTCACTTTCTTCCTCGATTTTGTGGAAGGTTTACTGAAGAACTGTCTCCGTATCTTCCTCTTCATCACTATCTTGCAGATCAACATCCAAATTGTCGCAGATAACGGAGCACTTTAGTCCAGAGTTTCTGCATCTACAGGCTCCCCGACATCCTTTTTACATATACAAGAATTTAGTTTTAGCAAGTTTGCTGGAGCTGGGGGCTCGAGTGTGGTGACAGGAATTAGCCCATTCTTGCTTTTTTTCATCCTCACCGCTCTGCATTTTTTCCAACTCCATACCACTGCTGAACCTGGATAGGTTCGGAACGAATTGCAATATTAAATTTATTTAAAGAATTTATTAAAGAACAACCGAGATTTAAACGAGCTCGTTCGGGTATTTAAAAACACAAATGCTGACCCGGAAAGCATTGCTGAAGTTGGAGAACGCTTCCTCCTTGCGCTGTACGGTTACAGTGGCGTAAAAAGTATGTCGTTAAACACCTACAGATATACATGCTTCATGAAGTCAACATTTAAAAATAAATTTAATATTGCATCGCTGCCACCGACAGAAGCAGCAGCACGACAACATTCGTTCCGAACCTATCACCAGGTTCAGCAGTGGTATGGAGTTGGAAAAAATGCAGAGCGGTGGGGGATAGAAAAAAGCAAGAATGGGCTAATTCCTATCACCACACTCGAGCCCCCAGCTCCAGCAAACTTGCTAAAACTAAATTCTTGCAAATGTAAAAAAGGATGTCGGGGACCTGTGGAAGCAGAAAGGCTGGACTAAAGTGCTCCGCTTTGCTCAGTTCTGAAGACGCAGAACTCACAAAACCTGGTCCATCAGGGATAGCGAAGTGAAGGAGAATGCACTAAATTTAGTCAACAGTGCATCACATGTATATTAGGCCTACTGGGGATACCACTAAAAAAAAACCCCCAAGGAACCCAACCCAAAAGGGGGGGGAAATAAGTTTGTTGGTCAATACGCCTGTTGGAGTAGACTTTGCGGCGCTCGTACGCCGAAACTATTCATTTCACAGAAAAAAGTTAATCATAAATATAGGAATCATATAGGAAATATTCTCTAGTTTAATTTATTACATAACTATTTTCACCGTAAAGTGAGTCGGAAAAGAAATATCGTCGAAAAACTGTTTTGGGGCGGCATTTTTCCAATATGGCGGCTACTTCCGGAAAAAAAAGAGGTGGCAAAGTAAAAATTCGGAAAAAGCACGTAAAAATCTATAAATATACCAATTTCAAAACTCCCCTAAAACTTCACAGGTAGAACTTCCAACTGATTGGACTATAATGGAAACGTACAGAACTGGCATGAAAATAAAATCTACAACTAATGGTTTTTATAAACACATAAATAATTTATAAGCACGTATAAGACACATTTGCCAAATGTTTTTTCTTTGTGAAGTTGACTTATGCAAAATACACTTTGCTGTTTAATTTATCAATTTCGTACTACTTCTCCGAATATCTCCTTAACGAATATTCAAACTGCTACCGCAGGCAGACACAACTCATGTGTGGGTGAAACGAGAAGCTGCATGTGTTTGTGTAATGATAATTCTAATTAGCCTATTACAACCCACGGATTCTTAAATTATGCAGCGCAAACCATTCTTAAATATACATTTACGCGTTTTTTACAAGTACTAGAAACTAAATGGTTAAGTGGACATAGTGGATAATTCAATACAGTACTATTAAAGAGTTTATAGAGATTATAAAAAATGTTGTGACGTTTGATTTTCCTTTTCTGAATCCTTTCATTGCATACATTAAGATTAAAAAAAAGGTCAAGTGCAAGAAGTATTTTATTATTTACGTATGGTAAAATATAGATGTCTGTTCTTGAAAACATTTCTCTATATAAAAATATATTAATAATATTCCGTTAACATAAAAGTACAGATTTTATGGATCTAAATTCGATTCACCACTTTTTAGACCAGGAAATATAGGGGTATGCATGCATAATTCTTCGGTCAGGATAATTTTTTTTTGAGCAGATTGTAAATATAGTGTAGAATAATATGTAGCGTATCCGCACGCTGAAAAAAGCAGGCGACATTGTTTAAAAGTTGATCAAACATTAGAAATTCGCGTTTTTCGAATGTAACTTTTTTTTCTGACGGTTCTTCAGAGAACTGGTAAAATACTTTTTTGTTCGTCTTTAAAAGATCTACAAAACGACTCGAGCGTAAAAAAATATCAATCCGGTCAAAATTTACTTGCAAAGAACAGCGAATTATGCCATTTTAAATAAACAATACTATATCACGATGTTATCACATAGGCTTCTTCGGATAACACTCAATCATTCCTTACTGCAGACAAATAATTTATGCGAAAGCCGGAATCCGTAAGTGCATTATTTCTCGAGTTATGGTCTTATAAACAAATTAACTAATTAACGATCTATACAATCGAGTTTCATTGTTTTTTCTCAAAAAAATGTATTTTTATAGCGAAGGGAAATTAATTAATAAATTTCCCTAGTTAAAATTAAATACACCCAAAAATTAATTTCAGCAGCATTGATTTGACTAAGTTCCTACGTTTTAGACGTAACATACAGCACTTTTAACTACGAATCCAGCAATATACAGGGTGGCACAAAAGTATGGAAACTCCTGAATAACTCGTCAAGAGTGCATTTTCTTGAGATATGATATACCTATACAAAAGTTTTAGGATTTTTTCCTGGCTATGTAATGGCTCCCTTGTATTCGACCTTGACCTTGATCTTCAAGGTCATTTCAAAGTCAAAATTGATTTTTCGGATGGGAACCCCTATTTTTTATTGCAGATTTGGAAAGAGCAGGAAATTTTACATCTAAACATAGTCTTGACCATGACTTTGACAATGACCTTTAAGGTCAAATGTGGGTCGACTTCCAAGAGCCCCGGTACGGCAGAACTTTCGAAGAATGCATTTTGGGAAAAAATGTTTCAGACAGAAATGTAAGGATTTTTCCCTGGCTATTTGATGGTGACCTTGGATTTGACCTTGACTTTGACCTTCAAGGTCATTTGAAGGTCAAGTTAAGTTTTTTAAATGAGAACCCCTATTTTTTATTGCGGATTTGGAAAGAGCAAGGTCATTGTCAGTCATGGTCAAGACCATTTTTTGACATAAAATTTCCTGCACTTTTCAAATCCGCAATAAAAAATAGGGGTTCCCATTTAAAAAAACAATTTTGTCCTTGAAATTACCTCGAAGGTAAAGTTCAAGGTCGAATACAAGGACGCCATTGAGATAATGCACTCCTGACGAGTTATTGGGGGGTTTCCATACTTTTGTGCCACCCTGTATAATGTCAAGCTAAAGAGGCAGCAAAATGCAATTTTTCCAGTTTTCCAATGCATACTATTCGAAATTTCCAATTTTTGAAGAACTGGTTTACAGTGTTCTATTTTATCGAGTATTTAATTAAGAAAAAAATAAATGGCATTAAACATTAAATCGGATGCAACTAGAACATACGAGGATAGCCAAAAATATGCATTTGAATTTCAATTAATTTTTTTTCTAAAGAAACCTATAGGACATTTTTTTTAAAAAAATTGTTTTTCAGCTGTCTTTTTAAATTGACGTTCAATTATTTTTTTCATTTTAATATATTAATAACAAAAAAAATAGCAAAAAAGGAAAGTTAGATACACCATATTAGGACACTCTGTGTACTTGAAATTACTCACAAAACCTATCTGAGCCAAAGTCAAATTTTCAACTCAAAGATTCTCTATTTAGTTATCGATAGAGTTTATAAACTAAGAAATATTTTTTTAGTGGTAGGTAAATACCTACTATGTCAGTAGAATACACAAATGATAAGAATTTTCAATAATCAAACCCGATGGAACTGCAAAAGATACTTACAATTAATAATAATCAAAACTTATACAACTTGTTGAGAATCTCTGGAATCGATCCCTAGACAAAAATGAATAGTTGTGGCCGCAGATAGCGCACCGTCTTGTTTTTTTTTTATAGATAGAAAAATTGTTAGGTCAGTTGTAGGTCATCAACAGTACCGCTTTATTTTTCACTATGAGACGTGTTTAAGTTTCAAGCTAAATTATTAGAGAATAATGTTTATGTGACTGAAGTTAATTGAACCCCTTTATTTATAACTATTTTTGTGTAAACAATTGCAAACGAAGCCAGCCGAGCTATGGATGGAATCAGCGGTACTAAATTCCCTTGTATTACTGTAGTGTCAGCAGGTATTAAAAAAAAACGTTATATTTGCAATAAATATTTCTGCCAATTGAGTGTTCGCACCTTGATTGATTTTCTTAATCCTCTTCAAGTCTGTAAAACACTGTATATACTTTATGAACTGGATAATTATGATATTTTCGCCTAGTGAATGCAGCTATCTATCTGCTATGCATTTCCTTCTCAGCATCATTCCCGCAGCATGTACAACCATAAAATACGGCGTAGCTAATAATGGACAAAATAATATGCCTTGTCAGGGGCGACAAAGCGCGTATGGTTTTCCATAATAAATGAGCTTTTTTACTGGTGGCGTAAAAACAGTTTCGGATGGAACGAGCTTTTTATTTAAAAATTATCATCCACAAATTCATTACTTTAAAAATATGTAAAAAAAAAATCATTACGGCGTAATGGGATTGTGCAGTTCAGGTTTACAGTCGAGTAGATACTTAAAAGTTAATACGCGTTACCGACGTAAATTTGGATCCTTGATGGCAGTTAATAAGCCCCTTTAAAGGTTTAAAGAAAAAGTAGGCTTCTCGCTACGACAAGAGTAGATCATATTCTAAAATTAAATGGCTTGATTTTCGCTAGAATTTTACCGAAAACATCTTATTAAAGCCCGAATAGGCGCCCCTAACATTAATTTGGAGCAGAAAAAAGGTATTCATATGCTATCCAGCATTCGCCCGTGCCTTTTTTGCCTAAAAGTAATATGCCCTGTGTCAATGTTGTTTTAGGACGGCGTAGAAGAGACTCGCAACTAAGTTGGAGTGTTAAAACTTTTAATTCAATAATACAAATCTCAGCCCGTTTATTAGTTTTCAAAGTTGTTCTACAAGATATTAACAGCCACTAAATTTACGAATCAAACTCCCTGAAAACTCCAAGAAACAAACTCAAATGTTGGAAACATTTCACTGTCAAAGCCGTGGAACTTTTCAAATAAATATCGCAGGAGTAAGCACTAGAATAATTTTAGTCAGATATTACATGTCGCCCAAAAGCCCAAATCGTTATATTATTTTCACAGTAAATATATGTGCCCATACATAAACATAAATATATGATAGTAATTTCAAACATAGTGTAATATTATATTATTAGACGACATTGCCAAGTACAAGAATTCAGAAAAAGTATGTTTTAAATTTCAGAAGAATAAATGGGCACAAAAACCCATAGGATGGGTGCAAATCAGGAGAACATGGAGGGCAGAGGTCTATATCGTATTCATATAATTGTATTGTTCTAAACGATTATAAAAGTTAAAATAATATAATTTCAAGAAAAATAAGTTCTTAATGTAATACAATCGTAATTTTAATACCAAACAAAGAGTAATTCTAAATTAAAAATGTTTTAGAATGTATACAATTCAAATTATTTTTACTGGTATAAAAGTCATAGATTGAAACCAATTAAAAGTCTCTAAAGCATTATTACATGACAAAAAAATATTTATATTGGCTATCGCTAAATAACTCTCCATTTTAAATTCCAATGCAAACTTACAACATTTTGATGGTCTGTATTGCTTTGATTTTTTACACACGCTGTGAATCGCTCTCTATGCCCTATGATTTTATTTTCTTAATTACGATTCATAAAACGCATAGAAGGAAGCACAAAAAACAGGCATTTAGGTAGGAAATTCTGGAAGGAAGCCTAAATAGTTGAAGATAGGCAGTTGAAGTGAGAACAGTGTGCAGATAGGCAGTAAGACGATCGGCGGGCAGTGTGTCAAAGTAGTGAAAAGTTAATTGTTTAAAGTGTTATTAGTTAGCAGGTAATATTCTTTAAGTACTTTGTTGTTAATTGTTCTATATAATCTTATGATTGTGATGATTATAGATGTTTCATGATAATAATTCTTTGTAAGTTTAGCTTCCATTGCTTTATGCTCAAGGGCATATATTTTTCCAAGGTAAAATTGTTATAATTATACTTAAAGTTTGCCCATTATTTATTTCATGTTAAAAATATATGTATTGTCCTGATTGCCAGACATTACAATAACGACTTCTTTGTTTCACATCTAACTTGTTTTTGCCACGATTACGTTATACGTAAAATATAGATGTTTCATGATAATAATTCTGTATATGTTTAGCCTTCATTGTCTTACGCTCAGGGGCGTATATTTCTCTAAGATAAAATTGTTACAATTATTATTAACGATTGCTCATTATTTATTACATGTTGAAATATGTATATATTGTCGTGTCTGCCCAGATATTGCAAAACAACTTCTTTGTTTCACATTTAACTTGTTTTATCTTGATTACGTTGTTCTTTGATTTCTTGTGCTCACTTTATGTCATACGTATGTAAGAGCTTTGTTGAATTTACTAACATTTTCACCCATGATTATTATTATTGTTATTATTGTTGTTGTTCTCCCGAAATCTCAACTTTAGCTGGATAGCCTCCCGTATTATGGGACTCCAGTACCTTACCTATGATTATTATTATTGTTGTTGTTCCTCTGAAATCTCAACTATAGCTGGATTGCCTCCCGTATGGGACTCCAGTGCCTTCCCTATTATTATTATTATTATTATTATTATTGTTGTTGTTGTTGCTATTATTGTTACTAAAACCTCTTCAGTTTTACTTGGAAGTGTGTATGTCAGACTTGAGTGAGATGACATTTAGTGAGAAATTAAATAAGTCCAGTTTTAATTATCATTAGCAAAGGTCCTTAAAGTATGCCTTTGATTAGCGGTTGTTTTATATTTATATTTGGGTGGTAAGAGCAACGATCGTGTGTTTCTCTGCCATGCTCTTTCCCCGCAGGAGCTCTAGGTGAGCCTGGCACTCTCCTTTTATGTTTAATGGTTGTTAATGTTTTTGTTGTTCTTTCTATTTGTCACGTTTAATTTGAACACTGTTGTATAATAAAGTTAGGTGTATTTACTCCGTCTTTGTTTTATAAAATTAAACCATACATCCCCTCAAAAAAGTTAGCAGCCAGCGCCTTCCGGTCAATTAAAAATAGATACACACAACGTAGGGATTCCTTATGACGATCACATATTTTTGGCCACAACTACGTTTACTTATTTTTTGTCGAACCTAGGGTTGTTATACCACACTATGTCAAAAAGTGACAATTATACATAAGTAAAAGCGGTGACCCAAAAGTAACACAGGATTTGAATTGTGCGCCATTTTCATTCCGAATAGTTGGCAGTATTGTGCAGAGTCACATGATGTAGTAAACACGTTGCAGTCAGACAAAATGGAGCGCTATACGGCAAATGAGCGAGTGAAGAGTGTAGAAATTCTTTCAAGTACAGAGAGTGTGCAGCTGAGACTGTGCGCAAATTACGTGGAACTTTCGGTTAAAGGAACGTCCCGAATGAAACATTTGTGGAGAGATAACTTGACAAATTTGAACAAACAGGTCTGGATGCAGACAATAAAAAACAATCCGGCGTAATATTGACCGTTCAACCAAAAATAAGTATTGCTACGGTGAGTGATAGTGTGGTGGAAATTTCCGCATTCTCAGTGCGCCGTCGGTCCTTGGAATTAAACATTTCAAAAAGGACAATGCAGCAGATTTTAATAAAAGATCTGAATCTGCGTCCATTCAAGATTAACCCAGGCATTGAAACCAGACGAATGCGCCGAACATTCGTTGTTTGGATGTTGGAGAGTCACCAAGGGGATGTTGATTTTGTTAAATAAAAATAATCTTTTTTGTGGCCTCATTTAGATGGCATGGATTTGGATGACATCAGCTCCAGCAGAATGGTGCCACCCAGTGTTGTTCCAGCTATTACAACTGTACTAGATCTATTACATTTGAGAAAATTTTATTACCCTATTACTAAGTTGTCAAAATCTATTACACTATTAGGCTTTTTTTCGCGATTGAATATTGGTGAATATCTGACTTGTAGTTACTATTTGTATCTCTTCTGATCTTAGTTGTCACATGGACTTCACTTGCAAAAAAAGCCTATTGAATTTTTAGCTCGACAGTGATGAAATTCTGGAGATGAAAAACCATAGAATCTTTATAAATTTATTTCAACCAAAGAAAACAAAAATACATAAAGTTCTCTTGAAGAAACAATAACACTAAAATAACATATAATTATAACAAAACGACTTTACTCAATAAAAACAAACTTTTGTTAAAAAATAAAATGATATAGGTTAAATCACAGAGTAATCTAAAGTTTAAAAATGTGAAAAGAGTACATTTCAGTCAACGAACAAATCCTATTACAGTTTTCTGTCAATCTATTACGATTATCTATAGATTCTATTACAAATTATTTAAGCTCTGGAACAACACTGGACTGCCACCTGCCATACGGCAAATGAAACTATCTACTTGTTAAGGCAAAACTTTAATGGACGACTTATTTCATCTAACAGTGAAGTAACTTGACCACCAAGATCACCTTTTTCCTATAAAGTCTAAAGTTTATTCTGCTCATATGGATTCCTGAATTGAATGCAGGAATTCGGAGAGTAGTCAACGAAATTCAACTGCAGGTATGCAAAAGCGTGATTCAGAATTTTCTTAAAAGAAGTTGAGTGTGCCAAATGAGTCGCGGAGAATATCTATCCCATGTCCTCCTTCTTATTTAATGGCAATGTTTACCCTTTCAAAATATGTAAAGACATTGCCAACGTTTTTAATTATTAATTTTTTTTCCTCACGTGAAATCCTGCGTTTCTTTTGGGACACTCTATAGACCGATCAAAATAACTCATTTAGAGGAAAAAAAAAGAAAGTTGTTACCTGGACTTTTATAAGTGGCAATGGTAAAGGGGCTCATAATACGAAAAAAAATAAATGCGTGAGCAGGGGCGGCGGAGGGTTGATTTGGGGGGGTTGAAAAGTTATAAAAAATTGTAACATTGGGTTTTCTGGTGAAAGTTGACGTCAATCAAAAAAGTATTCTAATACGAAAGTTGTAGATCATGCAAAAATCTACAACTTTTGGAGATAGAGGTAATTCTTTAACATAACCTGAAAATTTCCGAGAAAAATGCAAAAAACAGTTTTTTTCTGATTTTTCGTTTTTTATTTCTCATTTCCGCAAAAATAATTTAATTTTGACGAAACTTGGTGAAGTATACCTTTCTCTGTCCTAAATAACTTCAATTTTTTTTTAGATAAAAAAATCAAGAACATATTCATTTTTTTCGGCCTGAAACACTTTTTTTTCAATGAAAAATTCTATTTAAAAAAATCATCGTACAAATTTTTGGCGGTAATAATTTTTTTCGTTTTGACATATACTTTTTGGTGAAATAAAAAAAATTGTAATCACAGTTCAAAAACATGCTCAAAAATGCAAAAAAGTAAAAAATGACTTGCAGCAATGAAATTTTCAGTAATTGTTGATAATTTGTTTAAATTAAAAAAAAATCAAAAACAGATTAAACCATTCAATTGTACGGAAAAAATACAAAAAAAAACTGTCTCATTGCTTGACCCAAAACTATTTTTTGTACAGTATTGCTATAAACATAAGTCGAATAGTGAATAAATAAACTAAATAATAATTTTTTTTCCGTACGATAGATTAGTGTACTTATTTTTTTAAAGTTTGATGAATTCATAGATATACAGTGTGTCCAAGATAAGGATAGGATAGCATTAGGATCTAGGAAACGGTAAGAGATACGGGGTGGCTCAGATTAGAAAAAAGTTGTGTTTTTTTATACATAACAATATGCTGTTTAGAAAGTTTTAAAATTCCGGGTAGTTCCGGAGATATCCGGAAAAACCCGAAATTTTGCAAAATTTATTAATATTTTCTGGTTTTATTTGAAAACGAATTTTAAAATTACATATTTACAATGCCACTTTTTTCGCTCTATACAAAGGCGTCAACATTCTTGCAATCCGACGTTTCGTCTTCGAGGGGCTATTATCGGGTTAATTTTTTTAAATACGTCGCTGCTATTTTTATGACAAAATCTAGTCATTTTTAATTCTGAATTAGAGGATATTACTATTTTAATCGCTTAAAAAGTGTTTAGTTTGTTTTAGCTATAATTTAAATTTTTTCCTGAGTACGACTCTGAACGCTTTCAAAATATCTATTGGTTGAAGTCGTAACAATATAAAAGTCAATATCGCACAAAATATCCAACAATTTTTTACTACTGTTAGCAATACTAATTAGAAATAATAAAATAGGTATTTCATAAATTCGTATTATTTTTTTATTAGGTACAACTTTTTAAATTATGGATTAAAAAAAATTGTTAAATATTTTGTGCTGTATTGCTCTCCTCCAATAGATACAGGTTATTTTAAAAGCGTTCAGAGCCGTACTCAGGAAAAATTTTTAATGATAGCTAAAAATCTCTTTAAACAATAGTAATATTATCTAATACAGAATTAGAAAATAGCAGCGATATATTTAAAAAAATTAATCTGCTGATGGCCCCTCGAAGACGAAACGTCGGATTGCAAAAATATCGACGCCAGTGGATAGAGCGAAAAATGTGGCAATGTAAATATGCAATTTATTTAAAATTCGTTTTCAAATAAAGTCAGGAAAAACTTAAAACGATTTTGCAAAATTTTGAGGTTTCGGATTTCGCGTCAACAGTAGACTTTGCAGTTAATACTTTTGTATTGTTGAAATCTCAAATCATCCAGAGATAATTTATCATTTGTGCATTTGTAATTCGACTTAGATGATTATAGCAATACTGTACAAAAATAAAGTTTTGGATCAAACAATGAGACAGTTTCTTTTAAATTTTTTCCGTAGAATTGAATGGTGGAATCATTTTTTGAATATTTTTTAATTCAAACAAATTATCAACAATAACTGAAAAATTTATTGTTGCAAGTAATTTTTTATTTTTTTTTTGCATTTTTGAGCTTGTTTTTGAACTGTTATTACATATTTTTTTATTTCACCAAAAAGTATGTCAAAACGAAAAAAAATATTACCGACAGAACTCTACGATGATTTTTTTAAGTAGAATTTTTCTTTGAAAAATTGTGTTTCAGGCCGAAAAAAATGAATATCAGAAACTTCTTGATTTTTTTATCTAAAAAAATTGAGGTTATTTAAGACAGATAAAGGTATACTTTCACTAAGTTTTGTCAAAATTAAATTATTTTTGCGGAAATGAGAAATAAAAAACTAAAAATCAGAAAAAAACCTGTTATTCGCATTTTTCTCGGAAATTTTGAGGTTATGTTAAAAAGTGACCTCTACAACAAAGATCTACAATTTTTGTACTTTATACTTTTTTGTTTGATGTCAACTATGCCAAAAATTCCAATTTTTCATAACTTATCAACCCCCCAAATCAACCCTCCGCCGCCCCTACTCAGGCATTTATTTTTTTTAGTTTTATTGTAAGCCCTTTTACTATTTCTACTTATAAAAGTCCAGGTAACAATTTTTTTTTTACTAAGTGTAATTTGGTTGGACTACTACTAGCGTAACTAATTTCATTTAAATCGGGCAATGCAAGGGAAACTAAAAATACTTTCACACCCATTGACTAACTACATGAAACAATATTAGATATGGGAAAATTTAGTTAAATCACAAAAATTTGGTCCCACTAATATGCGGTAATTCCATGCATATGGAGTATTACGTATACAACACCCTACATATCAACATATTGATGAAAACCAACGGGAGTTTCATATTACCTTCCTTTCTTCTGTTACCATGTATCCTTAAGATCGCTCACTTTAGTGGAATATAAACATATTTGGAGGGTGGAGCAACTTGAATGCCGTATGTTTCTAAAGTAAGCTCCGTCACCTACTGTACTCTAACATTTAAACCACTGCATTCAGCTGAATAATTTAGTCATTCAAATCATAATTACAGACCCTTATAGTTAGTTAATGGTCATTATTACTTTTACTATAACAGTTTACTGCTTCGTAATTACCAAAATAACAATTGGTAATAAGCGTAGTTTACAAGTTTCAGGGTTATGTTTACGTTTATGAGTTTTAATCATAATTGAAATAATTCAGATTAAGGCTTAAAGAGTAGCAAAGTTTACTAAAGCCAGTTACACTTTACGATTGGCACTAAAACGTACAGAAGCATTAAAAGATATTTATATAGTTTCAAAAACTAGATGACTAATTTAGCTGGCACAGCAAATCTATGTTACAGAAGTTAGCTTAATTTACATGCATCCTGTGGTATTTATCTTTGATCTATAAAAGGATTTAGCTTATGTGCGATAATGATCTTATACGACTTTTACTAAATCTTAAATTTATATCTGCATTTACTGCTAACTTAAATATTTATAGCAGACAAGTTCGATAACCAAATGATTCATTTTTATATCTCTGTAACGATATAATTTTGTTTTATTGTCATATAACTTGTCTACTTAATAAAAGTATGTTAAAAGGAGAATATTTAAATCAAACTGACAAGGCAACTACATATGTCCAATCACAATCTAGTTTAGTATAATAAACAAAATAAAATTTTTCGCTTTATCGAATATCTTTGTGGAAAAATTTGTTTGATGAGGCAGCAAAACAGATTATGGTTTGAAAACTGTCTGCCTTTTATTTACTTGTTACACTTCAACAATTAAAGTAAAATTAAAGTAAAATCAAACCAGCAACAGTTTGTTAGTTTTTAATGAATATTTACTTCAGCCAAAGAATATCACAAAGCAGTTTGGTTTACAGAAGGAATATTTATTGAGGAGTAATCGAGATATTTAAGAACAACTGTAATAGCAATATGTTAGGGTCTTCACACCTATGATCACTATCACATATGGCTCATTAGTTTGGTGGTCTAAAAATCTTCAAAGGAGAACCAAAGCAAAACACTGGTATACAGAGACAAGTGCAAACAAAAGACTATTATTTACAACAGACTGTTGTTATTAGCTGCCTTCCAAATTTTCCTTTCTGAGGGAGATAAATGGAATCGGAACAGAGGTCACCTTTTGAGCAGATAATGGTACCAGATCCAAAACTCCAGTCAGCATTGGTAAGTATGCAACTATTCATCTAGTAGAAATACATATGTGCCATCGGGTTGTGTGTATGAAAGGCGAAACATACAACAAGCAGCTCTAACACCTGGACCCTATTGAAGTAACTCAAAAGCGATATAGACTGTCGGAAAGCTATGATATGGCGACATGGTGACTCTGGTTTGAATGGTTTCCAACCTCGAACCTTATGGAACCTGAATCTGCTTTTGAGTAGCTTCAGCTACTACCAAAATAGTCCCTTTAACTTGCGAACAGAAAACCATTTTAATGATTGCAACAAATGCCAGGAACAGCTCAATCGAATATGTTTATAAGAGACACATTGATTAAGAAATTTAAAAATTTGCTGGAGTTAAACGATTGCATCTTGAGAGTGTTCTACATCCTGTCAGTTAAGGTAATGCTGGTCAGAGATGTTGAGTGTCGGTTGCTCTTAGAGAAGAAGGAAACACATCCTCTCTACATTCGGCAAAGTACTGTTCTTCTGGAATACAGCTCTGCGGTAGGATTTACAAAGACAGGAGGACTTAATAATATGTCAGGTAAATTTTACTTAGTTTTGAGCAAATATCACCCAACAAGGTCATTAGTGTTATCGTTGACAGTTTGATCGTCATGAGACGATGTTACAAATAGTACTCCTTTTTGCTTCTTGCTAAAGTCTTTTCTTCATGTCAATTAAGTATGAAGAGTGAGGAGTTTATTTCCCATGAAAAGTACTGTACACTTCGTGGTGTTTAGGGGTAGAGACCAGTTGCTACACCAGAGTTCAATATCAGTAAGTTCGCTACGAATAAAGTCTTTGGATTGCCTAACATTTGACATCAGCGTAAAAAGAATAAGTTCTGGAGTTCTGGAGTTCTGGGGAGGGTAACTTTTAAAGCTATAGCATTTAGGTCCCATTGGGCCCCTTGTACTTCCTCCCATTAGGAGATCAATCCACCTGAGCCGCTAACCAACGTATTACAGCGAAAAAGGTGGTGACGTTGCTCAGGGGGATCTTCTTAATATAGGCCATAGAAGGACAGCGCTCTCCCAACATGGACTCTCTTGTTGACGAGACGGCAGTACATTCACATAGCACATGTAATAGCGTCTCGTCTTCCTGTTCAGAGCCCCTACAAAGAGGTGTCGCACACTTCCCCATATTGTAAAGGTGTTTCCTTAGCCAACAGTTTGAATACCTAGACATGGCCTGGTATTTTATGGCTGTATCTTTGCTAGGATATACTAAGAGCTCCTCAGCGAAATGACAGCTAATCGTTTCATGCCACCGTTCTATAAATTCTTTGTGGGTGTTTTCCTTAATAATTCCAGCAAGTGCTGACAACGGAAGCACACTGGAGGGACCGGGACCAAAAATGTTGAGGCCCGATGCGCTCCTGGCTAGCTTGTCAGCTTCTTTATTGTCATAGCACTGCTCGTGTCCCTGAATAAGTAATAAGAAGATTAAATGAGTACAGAAGAAACAGCACTGGCCCTAAAATAGACCCTTGAGGCATACCGTAATATGTGCCTCAGGGGTCTGTTAAAAAGGGCTTAACTTTTAATACCCATACTAATTTTTTAGGTTAAATTAGCTTTCGGTTTTTCCATGTCTATTTAAAAATCATTATTTACTCAAATTTTCAAAATTGTAAATATTGTATTAGTTATCCTGAAATTCTAGGCATGACTTATACAGGGTGATTCACAACTTATCCAAAAAAATTTGGGAATATATGCGGCATGAGAAATGGAGTCAATATCGTAAAAAAAATTTTGTAAAATCCTTATAGTTTCCGAGAAAAAATTATTGAAATTATAGTACATTCAACCACTACATAGCTGGACAACTGTAGTCTCTAGCGTCATTCGCAATACGCGTGGAGAGCCACGTGGCCTCAGCGACTCCGAATACTGAAATCCGCTTTTGCAATCGTCGCTGCGAGAGTGTTTACCTGTTATCTGTGGTGTTTACAATAGCTTTTTAGTAGTTAGTGTCAAAAATGGTTTGTGTGTATAGCAACTCGGAGTTGATGGATATCGTTTTAATTTATGGTGAAGCATTAATGTTATGGTAAAGCAAGACAACATTTGTGTTAGTTCGTACAAACTGAGTAAGACGGACCCAAATGTGTTTACAAGTTGGTGGATAACATTTTGAACAATTGTTGTTGTAACATCGGATATGTCAAATGATTTTATTATTTAAAAACACAAATTAATTTTATTAATTAATAAAGGCAAAATCAGTTGAATTTGCCAATATAAAATAGGTGCTATAAAATTCTATTTACATATTTCTCTCTGTGCGAAAGTTTTTGTCCGTTTTTATCACACCGCCATGCCGGTTGCATTGTGCGCGGTCAGGTTTTACAGTGGACCAGTTTCCAGTGTCGTGCAAAAGTATATTTTTAAATCATTTTCGAACTGTCCTTTTTGATTTTTTCTTTACAAAATTATATTTGTAATGGTCCCTGTACATCCAGAATTTTTTTTTTTGGTAAGCTCTGAATCACCCTGTATAGAGGACAGAGTATGCACATATCAGAAAGGAAAACCTCGGCTCATAATAGAGCATTTTCGGTACCCTTTTAAATGTTTTTGAGAACATAATAAATAGATATTACATCATTAGCTTCTCTTTAAGCATAACATTTTTTTTTCAGCATTTTTTTGTAAAAGATACTATATTTTAAAGGTGTCCACGTCTAGGCAACTTAATCTTAACTAGTTTTCACGTGGTAATACCAACTTGTTTGTTTAGCACTCAAACTTTAATTAGTATTTTAAAAGCTAGAGTCCGAACGGAAAGGGGAATGAAAAATGCCGAGATAGTTGACAACGGCGGATGGAAAATTCATTGGGGAAACAGGGCGAGACGATCAAGTAAAACAAGAAAAAGGTGTGTAAGCGTAACACAGCCGGCAGCAGCGAGAAGATGTATGCAGTCCAAAAAGGCAACGCGCTCTAGCGGGATGCACGCGATAAATGTCGCGCGAATGATTGCATCCTTGTTTCATATATGTTTGCGTTCGAATTTAGTTCGAGGAGCAATTCGCTCCGGTAGGTAATTCACACGAATTTTCTAACCAGAGCACGGCTCGAAGGATGAGGAGAATAGCTATGAATATATATTATGTATACGTAATTTGTTCTTCGGTTGGTATGGTTGAATAGATGGAATAGTGCATTGTGTTAGAATTTAGAACATTCCGTACGAGTAATCTGCATGTTAGAATATTATGATAATGTTGTATTGCATATACAAGCAAATACTGTAAAGGACGGTGTACATAACGTAAACAATTGTAAATGTATCTCTCATTTCCTCTGCTATACGAGATGAAATTTCTTCAAGTGAAGGCGTAAAGAAGGAAGGTGAAATGGCGATGAAAACAATCGGAGTGTTTTGATCAGCCGTGGTATTCTATGGGATGGGAAGAAAAGCGGGTGCAGCCTAGTGATGTTTATAGCTCTGCCACCTGGCGCTTTGAGATACATTATAGGCTTTGAAAGCACAAGATTAATCTAGATACGACATATAGTCGTAAAATAAACAGAACAGATCGTAAATCATTATTTACATTATTTATACATTATTCATAGCTCGAATACGATTAGACCGCACAGACATGTGTTTTCAGTGACTAAGAGTCTACCCTTCTTCTATGATTCGTACTATATAAGAGATGTTATTTTCTGCTTGCTTCCTTAAGGAAGATCAGGTGCTTCGTCGGGGGGAGGGAAAGGTGTGGCCGGACGCGGGGACCCTATACTACTGAGTTAAATAATCCTTGCTGTCAATACAAAGAAAATTTTCTTTATGACTGGAAAGTGAGTAGATTGAGATACTTCCTTGTAGATATGAAGTAAAATTGAGTTTAAAATAATATTAATTATATATTTCCATTTCTCAATTATTATTTTTTACTCAATATGCATAAATAAATGCCAGAAGTTGCAACACGAGTATGCTGAGTTTATTATTTGTACGTTGGCAGTCCTTGTCATGTATACATTATGCTATATGATCGCTCGTATAGCTGACTGCTTTAATATATAAAATGCCAGATGAAGTACAGGGTAGGTACAAAGAAAAAATTGTAGCCAAAAGGAAGTATAACTATTTGAGAATTAGAACAGAATATAACAAAATCGGGAAAAAGCCGTTGAGAGAAAATTGTGGAGCCAGAACCTCCGCACACCGTTCGAGGGCATCACTAATCGACAGAGTACATGGCACCAAGCATGCACTGCTCTTTTTACAAAGAACTACTTTTAACGTATTGTTGATTATCTACAAATCACGAAGTGATTCGCGTGGAAAAGTTTAAATTTGAATTAATTACATGTCAGTGTCATAACTTTAAGAGGTTGATATTTGGGTGGTTTTAGATCAAGGTGTTGATATTAACGAACAAGGACTTAAGATTGATGAACTTGAACTAATGATAATAAAAGACAATTAATTAGACAAAAATTCACTGAACCAGTATTCAAGTCAGTTAATTGTTAGGGGATATATTACGAGGCACTTCCACAAAAAAAGAAATGAGCTATTGAGTAGAAGATAGATTTTAATGCTAAAGCTATTTCTAAGAAAAAAGGTATCTTTAACTTTAATTCGAAAAATTTCCCATTTTCGAGTTACTTGTTTATATACTATAAGCTGATCAAACAGTTGAATTATTTTAAAATATCTAAAATTATTATTTTCTCAAAAGAAAAGAAAATACACTATTTTTTCTTTGTTTACAGTTGTTTACACAAAAATATATTTATTTGAAACATTGAATGATTTCAGTTATTGGTTTCTTAACATTTAAATACCTAGTTTTTGATTTTTATTTTAATAATAATAATAAATGATTACTAATTACCACCTGTTTACTAGATATTGCTGGCACAATTCAATGCTAGCCGATGTAGAGCAGTTGTTTTCCTCAATATCATCAGTTAAGATCGTTTGCTCACCTAGATTTTTGGTATCAAAGAATCCATAATCTTTTTAATTTGTTCACAGATTGCTTTAAGACAGGTAATTCATTTTAAAACATATTTCCATATTTCCATAGCTTTTACAGCATTTGTTACCAGCTAAACGAGAAATTTTCTAGTTCATATCATACCTTCAGGAGGTTGTTCTGCGGATCATTTTGTCAACTTCAACAAAAAACTTTAGAAATATTAAAGACATATGATTTAATTTTCTTAATTTCGTACCTCTCAACACATGTATGTTTCAGACAGCACTAAATTATTTTACTTTGTTTCGTTTAAGTATATCATTTTCTGATCCAAAACATTTACTTTGTTGAAAATCTGATTTGAACGGAAATTTGAAGTATGCCTTTTGTGAGGTGAGACTCTGTTCGATATCTCATTTCATGAATATAAATCATTAATATTTCTCCTACATCCTCAAGCCTTATTGGCATAAACCTAAAAGCAAAGCCATGTTCGGCGGTTTCTTCTATATTTTAGGAATTTTAATACAGCAACCGTGTAATTGTATTTATTTATTCCCAGCGCACATTAAGGCCGACAAGTCTTTAGGGCCTTAGAGTCGAAATCGCTGATGTGTGTAATAGAAAATTATGGGGCGGTGACAGAATATCGTAAAGAAGGGAAGAAGTTATGCAGCGCCTTGCCCTGTTGATGGGAGTACAAGGTGAAAACAGGCTGTTAATGTACCAAAACTTTCTTAAAATATGGGGGATGGAAGGAACATTATCTAGAGTACGGTAAACCACTTTATAGATTTTTTCGTTACCTAACTAATGTTGCTTTCTAAACTTTCATTAAATCGATTCAAATATATTCCTATTAATCTTGACATCACCAACACTTTTGGTAAGTATTTGGTATTGTCGTTTTAAACCATTAAAAAACTATATTTTATTTTAAATAATTATTTTTTAGAATATACTGGAAATAGTAGGTATATTGTGTACTTAGTAGTAAAAGCAATACATTCTCGGACGACAATGCTAACGCCTCGGCTAACAAGCCTTGAGTCCGTGAACGTGCTTTTACTACGAGGTACGCACACTATTTTTTCCTGAAATCGCGAACAATAGTAATTAGTTGATGAACTAAGAAATTTTTATTAATGCATACCCAATATTTCTTCATTACAATCTAATTGCTTCAGAAATCGTTTCCTTGATAATCAATGTTTATTTATTTTAGTGATAAAGGTCAAATTCGTTTTAATACTATAAGTGCTAAAATATATTTAAAAATATTTAAAATGCACAGTGATGATGATGTTTAGGTGTCCGGGATATCAGAGTTAGAAGCAGCTGAATTTATTACCAAACAATTCTAGGGTGTATGAATTCGCTTACATGCGTTTCAAGCCTTATTACCTTGAAAAAAAAAAAAAAATACGACCTCCCGATCCGAAAATGTTATGATTGTATAGTTTTCCGTCAAATTCTTCCATGTTGAGA
The DNA here is from genome assembly GCF_000390285.2 of Anoplophora glabripennis. NCBI lineage: Eukaryota > Metazoa > Arthropoda > Insecta > Coleoptera > Cerambycidae > Anoplophora > Anoplophora glabripennis. Next base: position 975,367 of record NW_019416224.1, on the reverse strand, counting down.
GCAACATTTAATACAAAAGAAAGACATTGATATATCAAAAGACTTGAAATTACGTGTTTTCTTGAAACGTCAAAGTGACAGCTATAAAGTTAAAAGTATTGTCAAATAAACAACTTGAACCGTTTATTACTGATGCACCAGATAACAGGGTGATCCACAACTTATCCAAAAAAATTTGGGAATAGATGCAGCATGAGAAATGAAGTCGTAAAAATTTTTTTTATAAAATCCTTATAGTTTCCGAAAAAAAAATTATTGAAGTTGTAGTACTTTCAACTATTGCATAGCTAGACGACTGTAGTCTCATTCGTAATACGCGTGGAGAGCCACGTGGCCTCAGCGACTCCAAATATTGAAACCTGATTTTACAGTCATCGTTGCCATAGTGTTTACAATAGTTTTTTAGTAGTTAGTGTCAAAAATGGCTTGCGTGTATAGCAACTCGTAGTTGATGGATATCGTTTTAATTTATGGTGAAGCAAGAAAATATTTGTTGTTATGGTGAAACATTTGTGTTATGGTGAAACAAGACAGCATTTGTGTTAGTTCGTAGAAACTGAGTAAGACGGATCCAAATGTGTTTACAAGTCCGCGGAAAAAATTTTGAACAGTTGCAACATCAGGTATGACATATTATTTTATTATTTAAAACCACAAATTAATTTTATTAATTGTTAATAACAATAGCAGCAAAATTAGTTGAATTTGCTGATATAAAATAGGTGCTATAAAATTCTATTTATTCCTTTTCTTACGAAATTATTTCAAGTTTTTGTCCGTTTTTATCACTGCCGCCGTGATGGTCGCATTGCCGCATTGTCGCATTGTCAGGTTTTACAGTGGACGAGTTTCCAGTGCCGTGAAGAAGTGTATTTTTCAATCATTTTCGAACTGCCCTTTCTGATTTTTTCTTTACAAAATTATATTTGCAAAAGCCCCCTGTACATCCAGATTTTCTTTTGGATTACCCTGTATACTTATATTGCCGATGCATGTCGTCGTGATGAACAGTATCAGTTAAATTTGAATTATATAGATGATTTAGGAACAAAGCTTTGATTAAAATGCCGAATAATAAGACGAAGAAACCGAGGTCATAAACTAAACATGTTGAAATGAACACACTGTATCTCAAGACACGACACCGAGTAATAGCAGAGAAAAATTCATGAAATTATAATGTAGACTATAAGAAAGACATAAATTACTTTTAAAGTAAAATAAAAATCTCATTTCATAGTTATTTCATATAAAAATTAAAATATTGTCATTCAAAATTTAACTAATACATTTTAAACGAGAAGCATGTCAAGAAAATAAAGTTTATGTTCGAAGTGGAATCATGAAGGTAAAAGAAAAATGCCACAAGAAGGGCCAATTTAACAATTTCCAATTAAATAAACGTTAAATAAATTAGTACAAAAGAAAATTCAAATATAGCATCAGAAAACATATAGGCTAGAAACTTATTATAAAAATTGTCATGTAGAATGTCATATAAAATTTTCTTGTAAATTAGTTTAAGATGTATAAAATTTTACTACGCAGTTACAAAATACAAATTACGCCGTAATGTAATTAAAATAAAATTACTTCGCAGTATGTTGGAGAGAGTGCGCAGTTAGAAAACAATATCATGGATACAAGTGACCAATAAGAAAAGGACAAATCAGAAAATTTACCTTGTAACGGAAAACAAGAGAGCATCGTGAGAAGTCAACAAGCTAGAAGGGAAGGAAGTTGGTCCCAGACACAGGTGAGGGGTGCATTTTATCCCGTAGCTCCCGAATAACATCGTAGAAAACGAGGGAACAACCAACTCACAAACAGAAACCTTTTTCAAGAGACGAGTACAGCTGTGAAACCACGACTAAAAGTGAGGTTAGAGTGACGATTGGAATGTTCCAATGCAGAGATTATCAAAAACGTAAGTCCAGTTGCCTAAGCATATTCTCCAAAACATAAATTAAAGTGTTGCGAATTCGAAGTAAAAAAACATTTTGTGAAATTGAAAACTTCATTTCAAACCATAGACAATGTCAGTGGATAAAAATTAAAATGATATTTTTGAACATTTCATAGTTTAAGGATTAGTTTAGTTTCTATGTTCTTAATATAAGTTAATTTGTTTCGTAAAACTTTTAAAACAGTACTAATTGGTTAACCAAACATTTTCCAAATCATATTAGGTAGAGTTAAGAAATTTATCAGTTATTAAGTCGTGTAAAAGTCCATAACAAATCTAGTTTCTGTGTTTCTTAAAATATTGTTCGGAATTCAAATATGAAAAATTAATAAATGCCATATTGTGAAAGTAGTTAAAATTTTGATTTCATTCAGTTGTTCTTACTCAAATAAATAGTAATGGTAAATTTAAATAACATTGAACCGCTTCTCTGAGGTAAGAACTCATGCTGGTATTTTGAATAAGTGTGTTTTGAGGGACAGTGTAGCATTGATAACTAAACATTCCTATCTACACTGTAATAAAATGTAACATTATTCAAGCAAGGTAAAGCTGCTGGAGGAGAGATTAGCAAAACCAAGATAAGAAAGTACAATTCGTTCAAATTTGTCATTGTAATTACTAAATTTTATTATGAGAACCTGCATCCAATGAAAAATTTGATTTCAACACACACAAATAACATTCTACACAACAAAAGGCACCCAAACGAATATTTAATCATTACACATTACAAAAATTATATACTATACCACATAATAAATACATTTAATACACAAAATACAATAAATTAAATTATACACACAAATTACAAAAATACAAAATTAAAAATAAATCTTGAAATTAAAATATATACCAGTATATAGAAAATATGTTGCATGTCGTTCAGAAAATTATGAAAGTTGTCGCTTTTTCTTTAAATATTCGAATGTGAAAGGTTGCAGACAAGCAGTAAGAATACATCAGTTTGGTAAAATGCATCAAATTGTCGCAAGATTTTTAAATTTGCCAAATGCAGATAAGGACATAGGTACAGGACATTGTTTCCGTCGATCCTCTGCGACAATTTTGGCTGATGCTGAGGTAGATTTGATATGCCTTAAAGAAACATGGGAGATGGATATCTTCAAACGTTGCAGAAGGATATATAAAGGAATCTTTTACAAATAAACTAGACATGGCAGATAAAATAGTAATACAGAGCGGTCCCGAGGTAAAGCGCCAACATTCATGGGTAGATTCCCGAAGCAAAAATATTGCGATTTAGCCGAACTTACATTTGCCCAAAAGTTGATAGTTAAGAAGATACAGGGTAGTACAATACAGGTAGTAAAATACTATTTTAGTTTTTTTCTTTTATTTCTTAATAAGTGCCAAATATCCTCACAAAATTTTTCTTTGGGTAGAGGAATTGAAATTAATTCACATTTTGGTTATAGTTCATAGAGAGCGCTAGCTGCCGTAGATTGAATGTGTTGAAAACGACATAACTTTTTTGTACTTTAAGGTATCTCATCTTTGGTAGCAAATTCTTATTTTTTTTTACACAAAAAACAAAGGCTTTATGAAAGTAGCTGTCTTGCACCATTTTCGAGATATTTGACTTTCAAACTTCCAATGCAAATAGTTGAAATAATTAAAATAATTTAGAAATGTTAAAAACAAGGGTTTATTTAGAATTAAAAATTGTAATGAACAGTAAAATAGTAGACATTAGTAAAAATATGCTTTTCTGACAATAATTGCTCAAAATGTCCACCTCTAACTTCAATACATGTATCAATGCGTGTATTAAAAGATTGTCTTATTTTAATGTATAAATCAAAAAACCAAAAACGGACGTCTCGGAATTCTATCTCACATTTAGGTACATACAATTTAAATTGTAAGTGAAAATGTAATTTTAATTACGTACGAATAATACTTAATGGAAGGTACCATACAAATAACAGCAATAACACAAGTGGAGAACGTCAATTATTTGATTTTCGTCCAAACTTAAAAAACTTTACCGCTGAATTAATAAGGTACTTAATTGTAATTTAATTCAGCAGCATTGGAAGTTTCAAATCCAAATATCTCGAAAACGGTGCGAGAAACCTTAAAGTATAAAAAAGTTATGTCGTTTTTAACACTTTAATCTACTGCACTAGGGCCTTTTTTTACCTTTAACCAAAATGTGAACAGATTTCAATTCCTCTACTTAAAGAACTCCAAACCTCAAAATTTTGTGAGGATATTTGCATTTGTTAAAGAATAAATGAAAAAAAAAACTAAAATAATATTTTACATTTAACACCCTCTATCTATTTAACTATCAACTTTTGGACTAAGGTAAGTTCATCTAAATCGCAATATTTTTGCTTCGGGAATCTATCCATGAATTTTGGCCTATTATCTCGAGACCAACGAGTATATCAAAATATTTGAAATTACGTGTTTTTCTATAGGTGACAACTATAAATCAAAGCAGTCAAGAAATTTAATTGAATTAAAAAGACATAAGGGATGAAATTATTCAAACGTTGCCGAAGGATATACAGGGTGATTCACAACTTATCCAAAAAAATTTGGGAATAGATGCGGCATGAGAAATGGAGTCAATATTGTAAAAAAAATTTTTGTAAAATCCTTATAGTTTCTGAGAAAAAAATTATTGAAGTTATAGCACATTAAACCACTACATAGCTGGACAACTGTAGTCTCTAGCGTCATTCGCAATACGCGTGGAGAGCCATGTGACTCCTAATACTGAAATCCGTCGTTGCGGTAGTTTTTACCTGTTATCTGTGGTATTTACATCAGTTTTTTAGTAGTTAGTGTCAAAAATGGCTTGCGTGTATAGCAACTCAGAGTTGATGGATATCGTTTTAATTTATGGTGAAGCAAGACAACATTTGTATTATGGTGAAGTATTTGTGTTATGGTGAAGCAAGACATCATTTGTGTTAGTTCGTAGAAAGTGAGTAAGACGGACCCAAATGTGTTTACACGTGAGTGGATAAAATTTTGAACAATTGCTGTTGCAGCATCGGGTATGTCAAATGATTTTATTATTTAAAAACACAAATTAATTTTATTAATAATTAATAAAGGCAAAAGCATTTGAATTTGCCGATATAAAATAGGTGCGATAAAATTCTATTTACATATTTCTTTCCTTGCGAAAGTTTTTGTCCGTTTTTATCACGCCGCCATACCGGTCGCATTGTGCGAGGTCAGGTTTTACAGTGGACCAGTTTCCAGTGCCGTGCAGAAGTGTATTTTTAAATCAATTTCGAACTGACCTTTTTGATTTTTTCTTTACAAAATTGTGTTTGTAAGGGTCCTCTGTACATCCAGAATTTTTTTTTGGATAAGTTCTGAATCACCCTGTATAGAAAAATCTTTTACAAGTAAACTAGATAAAGCAGATAAAATATTTCCTAAATAAAAAAGGATATAAATTTATATTAAAAAGTTATTTTCTTTAATTCTCCTGACAAATATTATGAAATTATAAATGGTTATATTTAAATCTAATTATTTAATTATAGACAAACCAGTTGTCAACTATTTGTCAACTATTTCTTTATTTAATTCAAACAAATAAAGCTAGGATACCACTGTCATAGTGTTCTTCTTATTGTGCACCTACGCCACTGGTTAAAGTTGAAATTTAGCACATCCATCGTTAATTACAGTTTACAAAATTCGAAAAACAGTGGCTTTATGCTTAAAAGAGCTGTAAAATAAAGATGTCAAAAAAGCGGATTCAGACTATGTTCATTTCCTGTATGACAATGCATTGTGGGACTAAAATGCGGTATCTGCACCAACTTGTCTGCGCGCCATACAAACAAATGAGCAAGCATTAATTTTCCTAAATTCGCTTTTGCGGCATCGGCAGCGCTATTAAGATACCTGTAATTATTCCAAAGGAAGTAAGCGTATATTACACATAAGATAGCTTTAATTACATATTCATTGTACGGTGACATCAATTAAGGGTACATGTTCTTTGTCGTGAAATGAAAATTGGTTTATTTTATCGTGTCTTGCAAATATACATAACTTGTGGTGGATAAACGATGTACTTAGATTGCATAATTTTCCGTAAATCGAGAATTAAACGTCCAGGAAAAAGAAATTTTCCTAATAATAGTTTATTCTAAATAAGCCAAAAACCTTTTTAAATCGGCCTGAATTAATAAATACAGCGTGTGTGTAAATAAGTGCGAAATATTTTAGGGGGGTGGTTGCCGAAGTTATTTTGTGAAAAAAAGTTCATATAAACGTAGGTCGAAATATGCTTCGTTTCCGAGGTAAAAAGTTTAAATTTTAATTATTAATTTATTTCTATTAATTATTTCAAAATGTTTTAAAGATATTGGCTCGAAATTTGAAAAACGCTTTGGAGGGATAAATGTACACTTTTTGGGGTGATCCGAATATTTCTACCTGCATAAAAGATTAACAAAACCTACAATGAAATATGTTTAATTTTCGTCTTCAAAACCGGTGCATCTCACGAAAAAAAATGTCCAATTTCATTCAGAATTGATGGCGGATTTAAAAAAATATGAAAACCGGAAAAGGTCACTGGCGTACCATTTTTTTTATTAAAAAAGGTTGTGGCATTCTCGCACGAACGAAAACGATAATAATTATATTGTAGTTTAGTGTTTTCCTATATTTTGGGTACCACCTAAGGTAGAAATCTATGTGTAACGTAAGAATTGTATGAATGTCCCTGAATTTTTAGGCTTTTGAATTCAATTAAACAAATGAACATCGTAAAAGTGTCAGAATAAAATGGAAATTCCTATACATTGTATTTCTCTTTCCACGTAGCTACTCTTATTTATATCTTGATTATTTTATACTGAAGCGTTTTGATATTTTAGTGGGAAATAATTACCTGCAAAACAATTATCCTGATATAACTAAATTTGATTTATTTAGTCATAGACATCCGGTTGTAAAAATAAAATAAAACGTTAAATTTGGGATATTTTTTTCTAAAAGTCTAATATATTTTAATATAGCAATTCGAGAAACCCTTTGTTTTCAAATTTGAGTAAGATATCCTTAAAAGTACCCGAGCAAATAGTTTTTTTTTTTACTTTAACTAAACAGTTAATTTAAAAAAGTAAGATAAACATTTCCTACCACTTTTTCTTTTATATTAAGCTATCAAATTTTCGTGGAAATTTCTCTGATCTAACGGCTAAAAATAAGATTATCTGCTTCTAATATTTACTGAATTTATTTAAATTTACATAGTAAACGAAGAAACAAAATTATAATGCAAAATAACTAAATAATTGTATCTATTTTTGGAGCACTGTTAAAAAAGAGGTAATAGGGATAGGCATCATCTTAGAGAGAACTAACCCATAGTAAATAAGGCCTACTCCCACTTCATCTTTGACTGCTGCGCTATGGTAACCATGACCACCCCTGTAAATACTTTCCAGATTTAGGGGCGAGCTACGAGGAGCTCACGTATTCAGTATTTCAAAAAATGAATTTTGCGTTTCTATTTAATTATGTGGGTGACATTATAAACCAAATATAAAATTATTTTTACTACGAAAATCTTTAGAAGGGAGCCACCCAAGAGCCTCCTCGGCCCCCGTACCTGCCACCACTGAGGAAATGCAATAAAAAGGTTGAATATGCGTAGAAAAAGACAATTAGATAGCTAATTGAAATAGAAAGAATTTTTTAGACTATCTTGTTTGTTATTTTGCCATGTATTTTTGTGTGTGTATATTTTCAATAAATTTTAAGGTCTTAGGGATAGGAACTAGATAAAAAAGAATTCCTAAAAAAAATTAATAGCTTTATGCCAAACAATTTACTTTGCTCATTGTTTGATGTAATACAAAATCCCGACGCGAAAAATTCATGTGACTATTAAAAATAATAATAAATAACATTTATTAATCTAACTCTAAAAATGGCAACTGTAGGTAGAGTATAAAAATAGGTAAATACACTGTACTTACAGCAACGGCTTATTATAACTGTTACGGTTACAGAAATATGTAAATAAATTTAAATATATATAGGAGTAATTATAATTATCTAGTAGTAAATTAATTAATGAATCTGTTTCGTATAATAGTGCTAAGTAATTAATACGGATAGAAAGAATTTCAGAAAAAATTAATCTATTAATTCATTTTTATTTTTTTATTTATTTTTTATTAAACAATTTATTTTTGGCACATTGTAATAATTTAAACGGGTTTCATCCAATACATACAGAGAATTTTGGTTTCAGAAACTTCTGCGCCTGTAAAAAAATAAAATAAAAATATTTCTATATAAATGTCTGCTTAAGCAGTTTAATAAATTTGCTAGTACACTGTAAAAAAGTGGGTGTGAGTGAATAAGGGTTCGGAGTTAATCCATTGATTGAAATTATTGAGTACATTTTCATTCAATATTGAGCATTTTGATCATTTTACTCATTTGTGATTATATTTAAACTAAAACTGAGTACCTTCACTCAAATATAGGTGCCCTTTAAATAAATTCTGCACAGAATTTACCTTACTTGCTATATGTAATGGTGTACCTCAAGGGTCAGTACTAGGTCCTGTGCTTTCCCTGATATACTTACATCAACGACTTATCGGTCCATATTCCTAATAGTACATGTATCCTCTGTTGTCTCGTGCTAGTAGAGATATGAGTTCGGGTAGTTTGATTGCGGCTGAAAATTGGTTTTCAGCGAATAAATTGAAGCTAAATGTTTCTAAAACTCAACACCTAACATTTACTTCTGGAAAAATCCAACCCAAATCGGATGTGAAGTATTTGGGTGTTACTCTAGATTCTAGTCTAAACTGATTGATAGCCCGTATTCAAAACTATCAACACAATTATTCCTGTTAAGACAGTTGCGACCTTCAGTTGATAACAGTTTAGTGAGAATGGTGTACTACTCTTTAGGTAGTCATTTGACAAATGGCATTGCAGTTTGGGGTAATTCTAGTAACGCCCAAAAAGCTTTCATTCTGCAGAAGGCTGCGGTTCGTCTTATTGCTGGTGTATCTAGAACCACTTTCAGTGGCGATTTATTTAAAAAAAAAAAATACCACTTCCATGCCTATTTATATATGAATCCTTAATTCTTATTCATAAAAATGTACTTATGTCTGTGAGTGATCAATAAACTTCTATTTTAGTCTACTCTATTCTAATCATTTATGAGTGATTTATTTTTGCACTCAATATTTAGTTAATTAAAAACCAAGTCTGAGTAAAAAATGACTCAATGATAGTTAAATTTAAATCATATTTGTTGTCTTATTAAAAGTGAAATAACGCAACTCAACTTCAACATATTTTAATATCAAAAGTCCGTTGGAATGGTTTTACAGTTCCTTTTATCTTATAAATTTCTATTTTTTGTAATCGTTAAAGTCAGTGGCAGGACCACGAAAGTTTAGACCAAAATAAATATAATATATTCACATATATAACAATATTAGAGAAAAAGTCAACTCTAAATTGGTTTTGTATACTCAGAATAGAGTCAAAAGTCGCTCAATTGATAGCAGTAACTCGGAGTAAAACTCACTCATTTCCGATCCAATTGTTTCACTCAGTTGAACTCATACTAATACCGTGAAAATTTCATTCAATCAGTTGTGGACAGAAATTGATACATTATTTAATAAAATTGAGTGAAATTTGAGTGAAATTTTTTTACAGAGTAACTGATAAAGACATATTAATATTAAAATAAACATATTTTCATTTCTTTTAGTGCATTTGTATCAGCAATATGTTATATAAGATTTACCTTTCGTTTATTTAATTTAAACTAACTACTTTTGAACTTATAATAATTTTACTCTAAGTACTCTAAAACTATAAAAAGTTATGTATTTATTCTAAATAGATAGAAATCAAATAAGTAATTTAAATTTAAATGGATCATACTTGAACTTACAGGTTAGTTTGATATTAGAAAATAATTTTCTTAGTGCATAGTGGTTATTTAAATAAATTAATAGGAACCCGTATTTAATGCCCGTCGGCATAATGCGTAAAGGAAGAAGACCGGTACTTACCTGTTCCCATAAATAACTTTCACTTTTTAGCTTCATCCCTATTTAGTAATAATGGCACCCCTAAGGACGGAATAGGTTAATTTAGGTTACAGGTGCCATTTATAGCGTAAAGGTATAGTATTACTTTGCAGGTAAAGTGGTGGTATTAATATATTGATCCTTATTAAATTATGCCCCAGAAGCAAATATGTTGTAATTAACTTGGTTGCCATTAATTACAGGTATACAAGCGAAATATACCTAACTTATAGAGCGTCATTCTCAGCAAACATATCCAATTGGATGTAATGAAAATGTGCACAAGGTATTTTATAATGAAAAGGAATGTTCAATTTTTATTACATTAAAATACCGAGTGTCCGGAAATTACATCGACAAATGAACAAATTCTAGGGATGATTTCATATCGATTTGACTAAATCGTCTTATCCAATCGCTTTCTAAGGGAGGTAGGGTTCTTTGAAGATGTTGTTCTTTGTTTAATTGTTCAGATCGCTGTTTATCTCGAAGAACCAAACTTAGTTATGTGTTAACTGTTATACGAGCAGTTTTTGATGTGATAATAATAAATAATAATAAATTGTATTAGTATTCATAGGCGTCATATTTAAGAGAGTCATCTGAAGCTTTTAATTCAATTTTTTTTATCATCGATTTTTTGGCATTTTCAGTAGTAGAATCGAAAACTTCAGGGTATTCTAGATTAAACTAAAGAGGTACTCTTGTCTTAAGTGGGTAGAGCGTACCGTATGGGAGAAAAATCTATTTAAAATGTTTGTATTTTTTGCACGATAATTATAAAATTAAAAATTCTTTGGATCGGAAGAGAGCGTCCAGTTGCTTGTCCAGCAAAGTCTCCCGATTTAAATCCTTGTGAATTTTGTGTCTGGGAATATTTAAAATCATTAGTCTAAATTAACTATTACAAATACGTGATCAGCTTTGGTGATCACCCTGTAAGACAATTCGGCAGTCATTAGAGAAACGAATCTCTTTATTCATTGAAAGTAATGGTCGCCATCTAGAGCGTCTTCTGTAAATTAAAGTTGTTTGTTGTAATTTTTGCCAGGTTGTGGTATAATTTACAAAATCCTAACTATTTTACTTTATCTGTTTTCCAAAGTCAAGTACTAAAAATTTAGTAAAGAATTTGTAATTTTGTAATTATCGTGCAAACAAAACACAAACATTTCAAATTATAGATTTTTCTCGCATAAGTTACACCCTAGCCCTAGCCTCTCAAAACAAAACTATTTATATAACCTAATATAGAATATTCTGAAGTTTTTGATTTTGATATTAAAAACTTTGGTAGTAGAAGATAAAACAAGATAATTAGGTCCACAGCCTTCTCACATTTCCAGAGGTGTTAACCTGAAAAACGGGACACACTGTATATCAGCTGACCCCTTTTATTAGATGGTGAACAATGACACCCCTAAGCCATATTTCCAAAAGTTACAACGAAAATTTTTTAGATATGGTCTAAATTTTTTTTGTTTTTTTTTAAACCAGTACCAGTAACGCCTACCGAAACTTTCTTTCTCTTGTCAGAGTAATTGACTAGTTCCAGACAGATTTGGTCACGTGTTTTACCGTAAGGTTCAATATACAGCAATACAATAGTAAATAAATTCTGATATACTTACAAAATTGGTCGGTTTATTTGTTAATAACATTTTCTTTAAATAACTACATTGCACAGCTGCTGCTGAGTAATAGAAAAGAAGTCTTTTGGCAATTTTTTTCCCTGCCCTACATTAATGCGTCAACACTATAGCTTTTAATTTATATTTCGTCGTTGATGATTCGTGAATGGGTTGGAAACATATACTTTTCAATCTCTGTATTTCTATCGCTTTCGCTGACTTATTAATAACTATCATCCTGAAATCTTTATCGACTTTTTTAAGATCAAACATTTTGTTTTAAGTGTTACCTCCTGTTCTTTTGTATTTACAATCAGTACAGTGGCTGTAACGGATATATCAGATTTATTATTATAATAACTAGAGAAATGCATAAATTAGCAAAGTTTTGCAGAAGTTTACGCCAACATTAATGTAATGTTTTAATATTTCTGGTATTTTGTGTCAAACTTTATTTATCCATTTTGATGCATTGCAATGAAGAATAATATTTCGAATTTTTATGTATTAGATGCACAATTTATTAAGGAAAATTAAATAATTTTTTATAATTTGTCTTTGACCTAAATTACGAAAATGTGAAAAACAAAGATTAGGCCATACTAGAATGGTGTGGCAAAATCAACACCTACATGTTAATTTTTGTTGTTTTTAACATGTCTACTGAAATGTTCAAACTTATTCGTGCAATGGTTTTAGAAATATTTGGCTCGATCGTCTCGTTTTAAGAAATAATCAGAACATACCGGGGTAGTTTTTAACTAGAAACTTTCAAATGTCTGCAATGGTTTTAGAAATATTTGGCTCGATCGTCGCGTTTTAAGAAATAATCAGAACATACCGGGGTAGTTTTTAACTAGAAACTTTCAAATGTCTGCAATGGTTTTAGAAATATTTGGCTCGATCGTCTCGTTTTAAGAAATAATCAGAACATACAGGGGTAGTTTTTAACTAGAAACTTTCAAATGTCTCGAGAAAGTACCCTACGAAAAAAATGTCTATAATCAAAATTCAGTCTCACTTTTTATTGCAGATTTGAATTCCACTGCTGAAAGTACGTGCGATTTGTCTGAAACATTATTTTCGATTCATGATAGATAGTAATGATGTAATCAACGAAATTCAATTTTTTCGATTTTTCCTACTGGGAACATATTATGTATACGATTCTGTAATACTTTTGCAATAAAAAATACCACGTTAAATAATTTTTATAAAAATGTTTTATTATGTTCACATTTAATCTGTTCTTTCTTCGTGGTTTTTTGTGACTGCAGAAAAACAAAATAAACGTAGAAAGAAAGAAATAATTTTAAGAAACAAGTCATTTTAATCAAGCACCTCGAAGGGAACAGAAACCTACTATGTACATGTCGTTGTTCCTAGTTACACTAAAAGAAGTTTATTCACCAGCCATTTACCTACATTTCTACAGGTAACAACTTCCAGTTCCTCGAAATTTGCAAAGTGGAATAAACTTTTTTGGCAACGAATTTCAAGTACTTACATAAAACGTGGTATTTTTCATTGCAAACAGATTGCAGAATCGTATACATCGGTACTTAGTAGGAGAAATTGAAAAAAATTGAATTTCGTCGAATGTAAAAAAAAGGGTCCCCTGTACATCCAGAATTTTTTTTTGGATAAGTTCTGAATCACCCTGTATACAGGGTGAATCAGAAAGAATGGGTCAACACTAAAATGGAGATAATAGACACCAAAATATTACGTTTGAGCTCATCATGCCTTATACGAATGTCGCTGGTTTAAGAACTACAGGGTGTTCAAGGTTTCAATTTTATTCTGAAATTTCTCAATAACTGAGTAAGATTTGATAGCATGATTCTGAAACTTGGTAGTGTTAGGTTTTTTGGTGTGAGAATTACGAATTTGAAGATTATTTTGACGTTGCTCCTAGAGGGCGCTAGTTTCACCGTATTATTTAGATAAATCAGAACATATTTTTTTTTTCTGTTGGGTTATGCTTAAAAAAGCTAAAAATCTAAAACGTTAAATTCTACATAAAAGATGTACTCTTGATTAGGTCGCCTAACTTTATCGGTTTCTGAGTTATTTGCATTGAAAAGTTTCAATGTATTTTGTGGTGATTTTTTACTCCCAAAAGATGAAAATAACAATAACAATGATTGATAATAGTAATAATAACAAACCGTAAATCAAATGCTGGAAGTATCCACCACCTACCTCAATACATTTTATTATACACACTTAAATGTCTCTAAATATTAAACAAAATGTCCCTATTCTTTTTAAATGCATTCGCGGTTACTTGTATTTTCTGCCGCAACTTCTCAACAGAATTAATTTCTTCACGATACACCACATCCTTCAAGTTTGACCACACTGAGAAGTCCAGAGGGTTTAAGTCTGGACTTCTTGGTGGCCAACTAAATTCATTCCTAAGGCCAATCCACCAATGAGGGAAATGTTCATTTAAATACTGGCGTACTGGCAAAGCAAAATGTGGTGGTGCTCCATAGTGCATAAACCACATACTCTCTCTTAAAGCCAGTGGTACATCATCTAGCTCGTTTAAATTATGTTGAAAAAAATTTAAATAATGAGGTCCAGTTAGATTGGGTGGCAATTCAAAAGATCCTATGAAAAAAAAAAACAGAAATTAAACCACACCAAATATTCACCTTGAACTCATGCTGAAAATGTCTTTCTTTTACAGCATGCGGAATCTCACAAATGGTTGTTCTTCCAATTGAAAACTCCTCGTCTAGTAAATGTCGCCTCATCAGTAAATAAAATCTTATTGAGGAAATCTGGGTTTTCCGTTTACATATTTAGTATAAACTGAGCAAATTGTAGGCGAGCTGGTAAATCTTGAGGCAATAACTGCTGATCGGGAGTATAATGACATGGATGGAGCATTTCTTTTTTCAAAATTCTACAAATGGACGATTGGCTTACCCCCGTTGCCGCACTTAACTGACGAGTACGAGTAGTAAAATTTTCTATTCTTCATTGACTGTGATAGATTTTGGAGTACCATGAGTACCAGGTTAATAATTTTGCACGAATAATAAATCACACGCACGCAAAATACGTAAATATTTATTGACATAAAAATTTGAAATTTTACACAAGCCTACTTAGAAAAGAAATAGCAATATCAGCGCCTGAAAAAAAATGACCACATAGAATTGAACGTTCTCTTAGATTTTTAGCTTTTTTAAGCATAACTCAACAGATAAAAAAAATATGTTCAGATTTATCTAAATAATACGGTGAAATTAGCGCCCTCTAGGAGCAACGTCAAAATAAGCTTCAAATTTGTAATTCTCACACCAAAAAACCCAACACTACCAATTTTCAGAGTCATGCTATCAAAACATTCTGAATTATTGAGAAATATCAGAATAAAATTTAAACTTTGAACACCCTGTATTTCTTAAACCAGCGACATTCGTATAATGCATGATGAGCTCAAACAGAATGTTTTGGTGTCTAGTATCTCCAGTTTACTGTTGACCCATTCTTTCTGACACCCTATATATGAAGTCATCTAATAATCTGAAAATAATGATCTGAATGTTAACGGAGATAATAGTTATTTAAGAAAAATTATTCATATTTTACCTCTTCAATAAAAAAAAATTAAATATTATATATTTTTTAAGACTACAAATAATAAAGAAAGATAAAGGCAATTAAGAAGTACCTATGACTTTGAATATCAAACATTAAGCTACTTATTAGTATGATTAACTTGAAATTAAATAAGTTCTGTTTAAATAAAAATAATGCTTACATCGTTCACGTCATAATTTTATTCAAATAGTAAATTCTTCCGCAAATATTCATGTGTGCATTGAAATTTAAATATACAAAAGAAGTCTGAAAAGAATTAGCCAGTGTTAGGGAACATAAAACGTCAAAATCAACAATGTCAACAATTTCCACTTCAGAAATGCATCTCTTTTGTATATGCGGGCATCTGAATTGAGACTAGCATCTTCAAAGGGACAATTATAGAAGCTTAGAAGTAGATAGTGTGATCACGGAGAGCCCCTTGAAAGTGGACACTTTAAAGGAAAGAGCTAAAACAATCTAAATGCAATATTCTACGAACAATTAGCTGCTGTCTCATCTGAAAGCATAATCAATAATTCACTATGTTTGAATTCCGCGCTCGCAGCACTTGTTCATTTCTCTGCCCGACTCCTACGCCCGAGCAACCGCGGCTAAACCCGAAAGCGTAATGTGTACATCGTACTTTCTGTCAGCTGCTTGCTTTAACGGCGGTGCGACGTTGCTTGCTTAGTAAACTTTAGTTTAAAATTTTAATTTGTTTATGTGTCCTGCTAACTGTGTGCTGTGTGAATTAACTGTCATTGTATTGTACCCAATCCCGCATTCCTTACTGGATATCCAAACGGTTTTCAAAGGTAAATATCACTATTTGCATTTATAATAAATCAGACTGTAGCTACAAGTGTAGGTTATAGAAGGGCACGAGGTTATGCACCCCGTTCGATAAGTCACGCCTATTTATTTTGGCGTTGTAACACTGCTGCACATAACGCACGTTTTTCGGCAATATCTCTATGGAAGCACTTACATAAATATAACCATGTTTTCTAAATTGCTAGTAGGGATATCCTATCGTAAGCGTCGGCGCTACGACGACTACCGAGTGGTCCGAATGGCGAGTAGTTTTGCTATTCTTGAGACCGCCTATTTTCTAAAAATTCTGCTGCGTTGGGCATGTAACCAGAGTACGAAATCCTTTACTATATTTCATAAAATCTTAATAGCACTGTTAATAGTTTGTGTCATGGGAACATAACTCATAAAATTTGTTTCTGATAAGTATTGTTCTGAAGTGACAGAATAACAATACCACAAATTAATTATTGCATTGTAAACAAAACAATTAAACGTAGGTACCGTCCTGCCAAGCTAAACGTCTTATAGATAATGCATACCTTACTAGAATACTCAATTTAGCATAGGTATACCTATTATATAGGTACCTACCCATTAATTAATACAAAAAATACGAAAAATATGTTTCACACTGCCAATTTAAAAGTTTATACCGGTTTATACGTATTTTTGGTAGGTACGTTTTATATTTTATGAGAGTAATGATTATTTTACATATTCTGCATGTTGTTGCCATTGCTGTGAAAGTAGTTAACCTTTCGTATGATTTTAAGCACAAAAAACCTGATTTATGACTGCAGAAGTTATTTATATTTTTGTGGGTGGATAGAGAGACTTAGGTATAATTATTATTTTATTATGTAGGTCAAAGTTTGGCGCCGAAAATGTTTGCACCTAATGTGTACATTATTAGTTATCTATCTATTATTGCTTACTTACTGGTTATTTATAAATTTTGGCGGCATGTCAGTAAATTTAAAACAAGAACATCATTATTACCTTATAACAGATACCTATCTATTTTTAAGAATTTCTGTATTAGCATTTAAGTATTTGTATTACCAATATCCAATATCGTTAATTTGGTGTTTTAATATGTTACCTATCCGTCACAATTGACATGAAAATTTTTGCCTGTTGCACATAGTTGATGTCAATCAAGTAAGATATGAAAACAACCAAGTTTAAATATAGGTATTCTGAATTCTAACGTTATTAGAGGCATGAAAATGGGACACAGATGATTTTCATAATTACACACATAAAAATAATTGTTTAATTCAATGCAGTAAAATTTAAACTAAACAAATAATTTCTTCCCATATCCGCAATGCAAACATGTATTTGAACAAAGAATATTATTTCTTTAAAATATTTATTTCAATTAAGTAATAAACGCTTCACATGAAAAATATTTATGTATTGAAATAATATAGTACATATTGTTGACTCAAATTTTTCATTGGTTTAGAGAAAACATTTGTAATTTTATTTTAAATATACTATAAAATTAATATAACATTGCATTTGTTCTAATAAAACAAAATATATGTTAGAAAGAAAATTATTGTTTTTTAAATATAAATAAATGGTTTTATTTGATGAGATTATAACTTTCCTGAGTTAAATAAAATATTTCTTTGGAATAAAAATTTGGAACTTTTTTAGGAAAGATAGGGTAAGGATAAAATAAAAGTATGAGTATGTTTGAATGGAATGTATTTTTTCTTAAATAAACGTATACACAAAACATTACAAATTTAAGAAACAATTTTAAGAATTAATGTTCCTTAGCTGTTTATGTATAAAATAACATTCACAAAAATATAAATAATTTTTCCGAGACGGTGTGAAATACGGTAGGTTTAACTGTTCCTAAAATTTTAATGTCTACCGTTACAAAATTTTCAGAGATCTTCACAGAATAAGCACTATGATGCAAATCATAATTTAAGGTAATTAATAAATATCAATGAAAACAAATTATTGTATTGTTGTCTTCATTAATAATGATGTTATACCGAAAAAAGGATTAGGATACCTAATAAAACACAAGACTTGATTTCGTAAAAAATACCATTAATTTTTAACCATGGTACGCAAAAACTTGAAGATGAAATTTCTGAATTAGATGGAAAGATAACGTCTCCTTTTATTAAATTTTGAATTGGTCCATGTTCAAACGTGTCTATTAGTCCTTTTGTGATAAAATTCTATACGATAATTTAAGCTGCGTCCGCATATAAAGTGAAAAATATACATTTTTTCTACATGTAATAAGGGTAGCTAAATATTTTAAATCTTTATGTTTTACTTCGTATGTAATGGAGCTAACATGTATTACAAGTCCAATTTTCTTTATTATATTTGGGTAGTCTTTCTTTCTCTTTAAATAGTTCTAAACACATTAGGTGATGGTCTTCAATAAGACTTTTTAAAAAATCAATGGATTCATCATTAAAGATAGACAAAAATAACATTTCGGTTATTTCTAATAAAATTAAGGATAGTATCCATGTTGTATCATTTTCTGGAACTAAATCTCTAATAATTAAATGAAAATTTAAAACTAAGGAAAGCATGAAGATGACAGTAATATAACCGTTTCTAATTTGTTCATGCATTCTTAATGTTTGGAGGAATGTTTTTATTTATACATATAAAGAGTAATACTTAATTCGAGCATTTAGTAATGTAGCTTAATGTAAAATAGTTATTAGTTAATAAATTGTTAATAATTTTCGCCATTTCATAACGATGGATTCCTTCGAAAAGGTTATGCATTAAATCACAACTAATATTTTTATATACGTGAAAGTCATACAGTTCAATGAAAATGCAATTTTCCTTAACACCATAATCAGAAGCAGTTAAATGTTCTAAATATTCTTGTTCTTGTCTAAGACTACATTACACACTGCTACGATGTACTACACAGTACAGTACACCACAGACCATACATCATACACACTCACACTACACTGCAAGTTATAAAACACTTACGAGAAGAGTAATTGCATGTGGTAGAAGTTAAAAGTCTAAATGCCTTTGGCTGTCGCTGAAAGTTAATCCACGCTTTTCGCCGTAGTTTTAAAAATATGATTGTTTTGAATTAAAACAATATACTAAAATCAACTATACCACATCTTTAAATGCAGTTTATCTGAAAATTTAACGATATGATAGTTTTATGTCAATAAATACTATTATTCCTTTGATAAAATAAGTGTTTTAATTTGGATTCATGATTTATTTGTTTTAAATAAGTTCATTTAAATTAAAATAACCAAAATGTAGATGCAACCTTAAAACATCATTGTTTTAAAGAAATTGATTTGTTTTACATTATAATTTACTATGTTTTAATACATTATATTATATGTTTAAATTTAGAATGAATTCTAATACATTTTCTAAACATAAAATAGATTTGTTCCAAATACAAGAGTAATACTGAAATAAAGATATATGATCAAATTAAATAAATATTTCTTCATAAGAAACAATTGCTTTTAAGGAAATTTGTAGTTTATTATTAAAGATACGTTTTTATGTGTGTAGAATTCCAATTATAATTTGGAAACCAGTAGTCTAGTCGAATTTATTCAGTATTTCATTTTATGGGTATATGGAAAATACAAAAAATAAACACTTCTTCTTTACATCAGACATACAGGGTGTTTGTAAATAAGTGCAAAATATTTTAGGGGGTGGTTGCCGAAGTCATTTTGTGAAAAAAATTATATAAAATATATAAATGTAGGTCGAAATTTTCTTCGTTTCCGAGATACAGTGTTTAAATTTTCATTTTTTATTTATTTTTATTAAGTTTTAGATATTGACTAGAAAATTAAAAATTTAAATTTAATCACTGTATCTCCGAAACAAAATATATTTCGACCTACATTTATACGAACTTTTTTTCACAAAATAACTTGTGCAACCACCCTCTAAAATATTTCGCACTTATTTACAAACACCCTGTATAATTTTCAATAAAATTATAACGTTCATTAAAACCAAGCATGGCCCAATAGGCTTTTAATAGTAGGAAGCCTAACTTTAATTTAATAATACCTGTATATAATTTTATTAGGGATACCGATGTAAAAAAATATTACCTAGTTAAAAATATATTTTTACTGCTTCAACCTGAGAGTATGTTATTTTAATGAAAATTTGTCAATATGGGTTAAAAGTACGTTAGAATTTGTTCCATATTTGCCACATATATATATTTGCATCACATTTGCTTTGCCTAATAATTTAATATTTTAATTACACAAGATGTATAAACTTTAACGGAACATTGCCACGGTAAAAATAAGTTTATATAAAATTTGGTTTCGAAATTCACCGTTTCCGAGATAAAGGTTCCGATATTTTTTTTTTAAGAACTGGGACGATAGCATCACAAAATTTGGTAGGTGCCTACAGTAAAATCTACGTACACTTAGATATATCTAGAAGTTAACAAGATATATAGAAAAAAAATACTTTTTGCAAGTTTTCATAATTGTTACATTATTTGGGAAAAATAATGTTTGCTCCTTTTGTTGTATAATAGAATTTACAATTTTAACTATAAAGAGTTAATAGTTAATACGCTAACAAAAATTAACAAGAAAATACAAAAAATTTTGAAGGAAATGAAATTAAAAGCAATATTTTTCAAATGAGAAAATATGTAGTGTCTTTAAGAAAATCTAATCTAAACACTTAAAATTAAGGTTAATCTACCAACTTTTAATTTTTTTAATATACGTGTTCGTATTATAACAATGTTAAGTAATCCATGCTTATATAATTTCTGTAAGTTACTTAATTATAAGTTATTGAGTTATAACCAAACTAAATATACTTATTACTATATTAAAAAATATTTTTAATTTTTTTTTCAATAAATTTAAATCTACCTCGGAACCATGTATTTTGGGACTTCGGGTTACATAACTTTTTTGCTTATTTTTACCTGAGCAAAGTTTCTTCTAAGTTTCTGCACTTCTAGAGACGACACACTGTTTAATTTGCTCTGTATGTACCTACTGGCGTTTAACACTTGCTGTATCTGAAGAAGGAAATCGTTATATCATTCTTCTGAATTTGATATTAAAGAATAGACATGTGATCTGACTTTGTAAACTTGTTTCCTGCAGCCCAGCTTAGAAATAATTATTCTTTTCTTCTAATCAACACAAACATAAATTCACTATTGACTACCTATATTTGATGTAAGATCCTGCCATAATAACGACAAAGCTGTCCGCAAATATTACAATCGGTCAACCTAAATGTAGGTATTCAGTCTGATTAATGTTAAGCATCTTATAGTTAATTGATTAGTTATTATTGGTTGGGTCCAACCAATTCAAAGGAAACTGAAGGTAGGGAATTGTTATTAATAACTTCCTTGGTGGTTTCTCAAAGATTTTAATTGAGTTGTCGTTTGTTGTTGAATGGAATGGAAGGAAATGAAGGAATCTGTTTGTATTAGAATCCCTAAATTAATATAAATAAATAAGGCATTTATTAAACATAAAACTAATTGCAAAAATTAGTATGTGATATTATTAGGTATGCCTTGTTTTAAATAGAGATAGTTGTTTCAGTTCGTTTTTAAATTGCTTAACTTTGTAAGCTATTTTCCTTAGGTAAAATTATATTTAAAATTATTTTTTAATTTTTATTAAATAAATCTGCAAAATTAAACTGATTGCCGTCAAATTTCTGATGTAACCATAAATTTTAATTCTATATTACTTCTAATATTATTTTTCCGTTTCTGATACAAAAAGGAATTTTACCTACACAAGATGCAAAAATTAAAAGAAACCAATTACTTTCCAATTGAGAATATGGGAATAAATTTTAATTTTGAACTAGGTACGTTGCCCAATCAGATTTGTTGATACTTATACAAATAATGTTTTAAATAAAAATTTGGTTTCAAATCATTTTTTAACCAAGTTTCCCAAAATACAAATTTCCTTTTTACTCTCTTTACTTTAGCTCAAAAATTATAAGTAGACACTAAAAGTTAATACCGAGGTCGATACCATCTAGAGACACATTAAACGTTGAACAAAGACTGGTTATTTACTTATGTGGCACAACGATTTCAGTTCTAAAGATAAAATCATGAGGGGAAACCGCTGATCAAAATTTGTACACTAAAATACATACATAATTACTCAAGTAATGACACAGACCGGCGAGAGATGGAAGATAACATGAGCGCATCGTATATGTGACATAAATAATTGGTTTTAACACCCAAATATTACTAAAGTATTACTCAAATATTACTCAATTAGGTACCCCTAAAATTATCTAGATACTATATTTCTAGGGAAAAATTGAAACATACTCGAAACAGAAATAGATTTCCAGCTATATTTTGCTGAAGTAAATCTGAATTAATATAAATATACCTAATATATTTAAAAAAATGCAGATGCTCTGAAACATTAGTCGGGTTCATGCATAAATTAACAAAGAGTACATAAGGATAAACTTTTATTTAAAACAATAAATATCCAACTAATTTTTCATCATTAAATAACGAAAAGAAAAAAAAATACATCAGTTCTCTAGTCTCATCTAAAAAATAAAAACCATTTAAATAAAGGGTTTTTTAAACCAGAGCTTTAATCAAATTTCAACATAGAAACTAATTAAAAAGTTGTGCTCAGAAGAAAAAAACACTGTTTTGCTAATCCACTAAAAGCAAGATATTCATGTTCATGACTACGTCAGACTTTGAGCCATCCGATTACATATCTAATGCTTTTGAATCCAGAACATCATCCTAAACTTGTCCAGAATATATATATTTTTCTATTATTTTTATTACAATAATATTGAAGGGATATTTATTTTTAATATATAATATTTATATTATTGTTTCCTTTTTATTTTGTTCTTTATATTTGTGTTATTTGTAAGTTTGTACTAATTTTATTTTTTTTGTTTATTTTTTCATAGTTAATTTTTCTCTTTTAACTTTTTCTTATATTTTATTACTAGACTTAAATAAATAAATAAATAAATATAGCAAAATGTAGCAAAAGTAGAATTTCGGGCTACTTTTCTGTGAATTGTGAAACTAGTAAATACTATCAAAGTTTTCCTTAGAACGAATTTGATATTCATGAAGATTGAAAAAAATCTAGTAACTATTTATGGTCAAATTTTAAATTACAATTGCATTCGGCTGCATAATATTGGGCAATATGTTGATAGTTGCGCGAAAGCGGGAAACAAAATTTGACAGTGAATTTGCGTCAAAATAATGAGTTATAATGTAAAACTCATAAAAGTCAGCTGTCAGTTCGACTTTAATGTAAATGCATTCTTTAATATTTCTCATGTGAAATTTACGATGCCTTTGTGATGTTTGTTTTATATTTTTTAACACATATTTGCCAGTTTTCGTGATCGGATATAAATGATTTAGTGTCTTACACAGCGACGCGCGACGTACCGACAATCTTAGCATTAATTCCTCAAAAAAAAAAACACTTTCCCCCTAAAAAGATTTCTAAGGATTCTACAATGCTTCAAAGTTTTTGACGTGTTAGTAATACACATAATTTTCTTTTACAAATATGTAGATAGGTTATACCCAAGCAAAACTTTTGCTCGTCGAGTTTTTCTGCAGAATCTACCATTTATGGTAAAGTGTCGGGTAAAGTCTGAAAACTATCACAATGTTAGGAGCATTGCTAACAGGAGAACATAAATGAAAATCCGTATGTATAATACATATAAAGATTCGTATAAAGTAGCGATAACTTTTCTATAAATACGTTTCTTTAATTGTTGAGAAATTAGACTAAAAGAGATTTTTGTCTACTATCTGTTGCTGACATGTTATTATCATTGTCATGATTTTTGGACTTTTACCGGCGAATTATTAATTTTAACTGAAGAGACACAAAAACTTTCATTCCATTCAAGTCCAAAGTACACATCAGTAAAATATTATTTGTGACGTCAAATAATTATTCTTTTGTTTTCTTGGTTAATTTGTGTTCAAATGTTTCATGACGACATCTGCTATGAGGGAACTACAAGTTTGGTTTCTATATTTTCAATTTTTGTATAATTTGATGTACTTCACGCGTCATCTGAAGCATTTTAAAGTCATTGGTATTGGAAGTTTGTTATTTTGGTGAGAAGAAACAGTCTTAAAACCTTATCCAACTGTTACGCCATGTATTTATGTTTATGAGCTGATTTTTTTTTTATATTGAATAACATGCGATAATATTGTGACTACGTGATAAGTCCAACTACCAATCGACCACTAGATATTCGACATTTAGACAGATCCTACCCAATTCATCAATGTAATTCCATAGTATTTACATAATTATCATACAACACATAAGTCTGAAACACAAAATGGGCCTGTAGTCCCTCTACATTCAGTTCTTTTCACACTGCTTATCCGGCTTTATCTGGATTGTGACACGATGACTCGACATGATTAGAGGTATTCACAGGTAATAAACACTTATAAGGGTACGTCCAGGGATCTGGCGTACAAGATATTCTAACAACATAATGTGTCTGATATTACCTATTAAAACTCAGGTGGTCTACCACAGCTTCCACCAACTGCCAGGGTATATATTTGTTGGCACAAAAACAGCGTGGCTCCCAATTCTTTATATATCTCAGCGTTTACGTTTACAACTGATGTTACCTATCAGTATTAAGGGATTAATGTCTTTAAAAATACTGGCTTTGTGTATTATAATGTACGTTGGATTTTTGTGTTCTTGGCTCTAATAGCTGTTTTACATTGACAATTTATTGATCAATTAATTCATGAAGTCGCTTCATCAAGAAATTGGACAAGTGTAATGCACCAAATCTGCTGTCAAATAACTTCATGAATTTATTACGAATTAGAGCATGTTCTAATTTTCGTCAATTTCTTCGTGAAGTTCGGAAGTACCAACCCAACAGATTTCCAGTCTCAGATCAGTAATGAAATGAGGTTGTTATTGGAATATGTAAATAATTGTGTGGCGTCGTGCTGGTTTTGCATTGTTTTTACTGATTTGTTACTTACAAAAACAAATATTTATATATGTGTCAAAACGGTACCGCTGTTGTATCACTACAATTATGAGTGGAAAGGTGACATTTTTGAAACTTATTTGCTTCTTTGATTCATTGGTAGAACTGATTCGTACGTCAAAAAACTTGACAAAGTCTGTAGCAGTGTAAAACCACACTGTTTACCAATAAATTCGTGAATTAATTCATGAAGAACTTCGTGAATTTATTCATCAATAAATTGTCAATGTAAAACAGCTATAAGTTATGCTACAGTTTTTAGGAATTCTTCAAGCGATTATTGTCGGCAGAAAACACTAGTTAACACTATCAGCAATGAATGTCGTTAGAAGTGTTGTTTTTAACTTTCTGTTAAGCTAGTAGTCTTAATAATCATAGCTTTATTGTATTAGAGATCAACCAATCGAATTTTCTTGGAATTTGATGTAATGCTTCACATAAATGTTGAAATTATCGAAAATAATTTTGAAAATAGTAGATAGTGGTTTAATCTTTATTTCTGAGGTAGATTGTGGGATGTGACACAAGTTACAATCATCTTAATGAAAAACAATTATTAAATTGTTCCTATGTTTCTCATTTTATTATAAAATAAAACATTTCATGCAAACTCTTGCCTTGCTGACAGTAGTTGCGATAATTTCAGTACTTATAGGAATATATTGTAGAAATATTGAAATATTATACAGTGTAGGAAAGTACCGATGGTCTATCAGAAGTTACGTGAGAGCGATAAAGTAAGCCATAGAAATCCATATGATAGACAAGGATAGTCAACACCCATTTCGCCCTTCCACAAATAAGAAGTGGATCTTATTTGTGGAAGGGCGAAACGGGCGGTGACTATGACACGCCTTCATTATAGCCATCGTTCTCTATCGCATGGATTTCTATGGCTTACTTTATCGCTCTTACGTAACTTCTGATAGACCATCGGTACTTTCCTGCACTGTATGTGCTTAGTGCTTTTACTCGTATGTACCAAATTAATAAAAATAACCAACAATTGTATGTATAATCCAAACTTTTGTTAAATAAAATTAAGAAAAAAGAGAAATAATTATTTACTAAATCCGACAAAGGTTTACAAGAACACATATAAATACTTGTTTTTCATTTTCTGATTTCTTGTAAACATCTTGAAAACCTAGTTGAAAACAGTTAAAATCATAACTACAGGAAAATAAATGCAAACCTGTACCTAATCTCTCCATACTTTTAACCTTAGAATTTAGTGAAATGAAGAAAAAAAAAGGGTTTTTAATTCCTTACTTTTAATCAATAAAATTTAACTCACTTTTATACTCACTTTATAAATCTAAAGCCCCGCTTATATCCACAGTAATGAAGTGTGTATACAGGGTGAAAGAAGTTTGACTGCCATTACTTCAGCATGAGATAGAGTAATCATAAATGAACAAAAAAGTTGTATAGTACAAGGGCGTAAGATTAACAGTTTTCAAAATACAGCGAGTATTAATATTGGGGAGTTTCATCACAATGTGACAACAGCGCTTGACATGCACACCACCTGTACACGCGGCAGACTTGTCCTACGGAAAAAATGTAAACAGCTGTTATTGTGAAACATTTCAAGACAGTTGTTTTCCAGTTTTTAAATAAATAAAATAAAATGTATCGATTTTGTAGTACGAAGATAGAGTTGTGCGTAAGTTTTAGCTCGAATTTTAGTAATTATGAATCTCTTAAAAGAGGAACTTAATTTTTAATCAAATTACGTATTTGAAAAATGTGTAATTAGAGTACCCAAAGATTCACGTCGTACAAGTAATCATACGTATTAAAAATAATTTAGGTACTTATCAAAAAGCAAAATTCAGTAATTCTTAAACGCACAAGTACAAAACAAACTACAGCATATGCTCAAAATGTCCACCACTATTTTCAATGCACGCACGACACCTTCGAATCCAATTTTCGCGCACTCACTGGAAAACGCCTCAAGAAAAGGAAATAGTGATACGCAAAAAACACTCCGACACGGTCGAATCCAGATACAAACTGAATTGCGTATTGGTGGTTGCTGGACACCTTGGTAGGTACCTCGTGTTAATAAACCGCCGCGCCGTTGTCACATTGCTCGATATGAATTTTATCGAAATTTAAATTTATTACAACGCTAATTATTTTTTAGAATGAACTATAAAGAAGTTAAAACAAGTGTATTCTCTGCACGCAGTTATGTCAATATTCCTTAGTTAATCGAATATACATTTATACATCAAGTTGGAGATTTTGATCATTTTTTTTCGGAAATGGTTGAGTTTAGGACCCATGTCAGATAAGGTTTTTTTTGTTTATTTTAATGTATTCTATCGTTTGTTAAAATTAAGGCAGTCAAACTTCTGTATAATCTATTAAAAATCTTAAAATTTCATTACATTTAAAGTTCTTGTATGGGAAAATAGTCTATAAATTACTAAAATTGCAAATCAAGGTCCTTCAAAAATTACATAATTCGAGTCATGATGGGGCTGACACATTACTACACCGCTTAAAGAGAAACCACAGTAAGTAGTCGTCTCAAACTGCTCGGTCATTTTCATTCTCTTCTTTTATTCTACTTCTGCTGATTCCACATGAGAAAGGAAATCATTGTATAAAGTTTGATGCACAATTTAACTTAACAGATAAATTATATCATTATCTGCATCTACTTAAATATCAAACATTGTTTGGCTCTAAAACGTGTCTAGTATGATGTTATTTCCTGATTTTTTTTTTTAAACTGATAACCAATGAATTGTCCAGCTCCA
The DNA here is from genome assembly GCF_000390285.2 of Anoplophora glabripennis. Classification (NCBI taxonomy): domain Eukaryota; kingdom Metazoa; phylum Arthropoda; class Insecta; order Coleoptera; family Cerambycidae; genus Anoplophora; species Anoplophora glabripennis. The sequence goes on along the minus strand of NW_019416224.1, from coordinate 947,394 downwards.
TAAATATACTCGCATATCTTCAGATTCACTAACAATCTGCCATTAGTTTTGACAAATTATTGTTAATGAAAAAAAATCTGTATTTCACGTCAGGCCTGATCGAAATGATAGATCACGTTTTGCTTATTAGAAGTTATACTTTCTCTGTTTCACACATTAATAATAAAGTTTGAATACACTTAGCTAACACGAAAAAGGCGGTATATAAACCTGACCGAACATCAAGTTATTCTTGTGGTTGCATAAAGAATGTTTTACTTGAGTGTTTTGCTGGCCATACTAATGGATGTCTTGTTTGTAAATGTACTTATTTTATTTAGCTAAGAACTTTTTTCGTACAAGTGGTTCTATTTTTATCTTATTATCGACATGCTGCAGTACCTACGATATCTAGATCTCTTATATTTCTCTATATTCGTAATGTTATACAAGTTAGTTCAAAGAAAATGCCTTACGTCAAAAGATTTTTTGCCCCTTTTATATTTAAAAAAAATGTGGCGACTTATTAACTAAATAAAGTTAGTGAGCTACCCCAAATAAAAACAAATATTTTGCGATTACGATTATGTCAGAACTCGATATACACATATCTTGAAAACAAATTTCTTTGCTACTCTTTTATGTTTTTAAAAAAGGGTGGAACCATAATTTTGTAGAAGATGGTTCTGAATTTTTGATAATAGAAATATATTCTTTAGACCATTCTATCAAAAATGTTGCAATGAACTTGTCCTAAATGACTTAATAATTGTATCTCATACAAGGTGCAAAAGTTCTGAAAAAATATCGCAATCATACAAATGAGGTAAACATCAAAATCAACCGGTGCGGTGGCGGATATAGTGGAACATATCTTCACTAAATACAGAGCTGTTATAAATGATTACAAGCCACGTGACCAGTGCTTTTGTTTGGAACAGTAATTTTATTTCGTTCCGTTGACAATTAATTCATTTGATTTCTAATTGCATTAAAAAAAATGATTTATGTGTAAAATAAACTTACTACTCAGTTACATAAATATAAAATTAACTCTAAAACATTCCATTTCGCAAAAAAGGAAGATTGTGTTGAAAGCACAATTTTAAACACAGTGAAATAATGCAAAATCTAAATTAAAAAATGTCATTGATGCAGAAAATTTGATTTTTCTGAGGAATAACAAGTGACAAATTTCTACGTCACTAAATTTTATGGACTTCTGATGACTACAGTATATAGACATCAAAAATACCTTCTATCAATTTCGCTTCACTTACCGCTGGAAACTTCACTCTTAAATATTGAACCGTCTTTGTCCAGAACTTTGAGATCAAGTTTGATATGAAGAGAAAAGAGTTCGCTACAAAAGAGAAGAAAAGTATAAAGGTATACATCTACGCGCCGAGCAACCCGCGCGGTGTGTGTGCCGCGCGTTCGTTGCTCGTCCAATGTTCGTTTGAACTATTCATTTTGAAGAACCTTCCGCGATCCAAAGAAAACCCACGAACATTTTAGTAGAAATTTTGCATTTTAGATGATCATGTCTCGTCGCGCTATAAAAATTACGCCATTTCGGTGATGAGTGGTGCTTTTTTGTTAATGGCAAGTTTGTACAAAAAGAAAAGTAAACAGCGACGTTGGTGGCACACTATCCTATTTAAAAGACGGAATGGTACCGAGCTTATGATGAACTTGAAGTCGCAAGCAATAAGCGGTCAATATAAGAATTTTACTCGAATGTCACCTTCTGACTTCGAGAATCTGCTGCAGAAGATTGGTCCTCATATTTCCTAAGAAGATACTTATTTCCGCACTGCAATGTCCGCTCAAGACAGGCAGCATACAGGGTGTTAAAAAAAGAGTGTAAAATATTTCAGGAGGTAATAGTATGAACCAAAATAGGCAGAAAAGTCATAATAAACATGGGTCCGCAAAGTAACGGTTGTGAAGATATGGACCACTATTCGTTTTTCAAACATTTTGTTTTATTAGGAATAAACCGACAAAGGAAGCTTTTAACAAACAAAAAACAAAGTTACAGAAGATGTTCAAAGTGCCCTCCGTCCATTTCCAAGCAGGCACGACATCTTCGTCTCAACGATATTCGAACTCTTTCGAAAACACCCTCCTTGGTTTGGATTAATCCGTAGCTGCAGCTCTTCCAGGCTATTTACAGGAGTACCTACCATACACTAATGTCTTGAAATATCCCCAAACAAAGAAATCTAGAGGATTCAGAATAGGCGATCTTGGAGGCCATAAAACAGGTCCGGCCCTTCCTACCCATCTATGTGGAAAAGTTTGGTGTAAATGCTCTCTAACGGCCATAGAAAAATGAGCTGGAGCACCATCATGCCGGAACCACATTTGTTGCCTCTGATTCAAAGGAATGTCTTCCAAAAACTCATACACTGTGTTCTGCAGAAAGTTGAGGTAAGCAGCGCCTGTTAATCGGTTTGGTAAAACAACAGGACCTAGAAACCTGTCACCTACAATACCCATCCAAATGTTTAATGAAAAACGTGCCTGATGTCCAGATTCTATTAGAGCATGAGGATTTTCGTCGGCCCAAATATGCGTATTGTAAAAATTAAACACTCCCTTTCTTGTGAACCCGGCCTCATCAGTAAAAAGAATGTTTGCAAGAATATGGAATGGATACCGACCTTGGTCTTCCGGATAAATGGCACTGTTTGCTCAAGGAACCGGTATCACGCAATCTTTGGTGAATTCTTCCAAACATGTGTTGTGAAGGAATCTGGCGATTTGGATAAGCGTCAATATAAAAACGTCGCGCTTCGGTGGCGTTCCCATTAGCACGACCATACATGAAATGCATGTCTGTTAATTCTGCGTTAGAGTAACCAGCCATAGCGGAAGAAAACTTGTGCATTGAGAACAATTGTCAAATACGTACTGTTTATTTCACTAAACATCAACCAACTATTATAAGAAAATACACAACGTTTTTGCAAAATAAAAAAAGGGGCTAAAAACCATAAAACATTCCATATCTCCGCAACCGTTACTTTGCGGACCCATTTTTTTTGAGACTTTTCTGCTTATTTTGGTTCATACTATTACCTCTTTAAATATTTTACACTTTTTTTTTAACACCCTGTATATGTCGGCGCCGCTCAGTCGCCCCTTAAGAAAACATTTTTAAGAGTTTAAGCAACAATGACGCTCAGTGACTTCATCTTTGCAGAATCCGCAGCATCAGCAAAATCAGCAGTATCAGCAAATAACTGAAGCGATAGGGCTGATGATGCCATTTCCATATTTGGTCATGTCTTTTTTTTATTGGTCAAGCCATCGATTGTTTGAGGTTTGGGAACAGAAAAAAAATTATATTTGAATTAATATCAGGAAAAAGGTCGACATTTTCATTTGTAGTAGCTTTTTTACGCGATCAAACTTTGTCAAAGATGAATAATATAAAATGTTTCTTTGAATAAATTACATTATTTTAGAATATAAACGTGTCAGGTATATGTTTTTGGTTAAATATCTTTTGCTTACCCCGGTGTCTGGTGTCGAAGAACATTGTTTGAGATCATTTGATAAAAATTTTTTGAATTAAAAAATAAGAAAAACATGGAAGCTCATAATAGAATAAGTTATGTATTTTTGAAAAAAAATATGTACAGTAATTACAATTTCTAAAAATTTCAAAATGGGACGAAATGACATTTCATTCAATTATTACTTCAATACGTTTAATAAGATCATGACTTGTATCATTCAGCCAGCATTTGGGAAAATTATGTGGGCCAAAAAACATAATAGAATGACACGGTACAGTGACACTGATATACTTACTACAGGAAGTTGCTATTCTTCTGAATCACAATTAATTAATTAAGGTACGTGTTTATGCTGTTCTATTCTTTATTGTTCGTGCTACACATATTTTTTATTATAGTTCTCCAAATTTTATTCCATAGAATACTAGGGTTATGTATGCTCAGCCGTATATTTTCAGTGTCCTTTTGGGAATGTAAAGGCTGTAGCATTCAAAATTTTATACCAACTGTTTGAATAAATAGTACCTTCACCTCTGTTTTCACAATACTTCTATTTAGCGAGGTCCACAGTTTTGCTATTCACGAGACTATTCATGATTTAAAATCAGTGTCTAGACGCTGAGTCACAGTGCAAAGGTTTTTATGTACTTGGGGTACAGTCGAGTCTAAACGAGTTTAATTCTGACAGTACAATTTGAAATAATGATTTGCTAAATATCTGCAGTCCGATACGAATGTCGATAATAAAAATATCGATGGATCTGAGACATCGGTGATGCGCTATTTATAGATTTAAGAACTTTATTAGGTGGCGGTAAAGTAATGCTTCACATTAAAGATGGCGCTTTATAGACAAGAATTTGCACTTTTAGTAAGACAACCATGGAATAAACTTCATGTAAACTATAAAGCAAAGATGTTGAAATACAAGGACTTCTTTAATTTTTTGCAGTGAAGATCACGCAAAATATTGGTTTTCATGAAAACATCCTGTTTTGTCGAGGATTTAAAAAAAATTAATAATTATTATTAAGTTGTTAATAGTTTGGGGTGTGATCATGTTTATAATACCGTACGCGATTTTATGTTCAGGAAATCTAATGATAAATGTAAGACGTAAAAATATGATTTTTTCCTTATTCTGAATGTATATCGCCAGCTTGTAAACTGTCTTACACTCTGGAGAAAACTTGTATAATTGGTACAGCGAAGAGATATTTTTTCAAACTTGCTTAGATTCACTGAAAATTACGTATAAAATGAATTCTAAAAAATAAGAAATTAATGAGCTTCGCAATGAAAATATAGACATAAATTTAATCCTGGAAAATTCGAACATGTAGAAGAATGTTTTTTCCACTCCTGCACCGACTTAAAATTTTTCCTTTTTTTTTTCTGAATTCCAATATATTTCAACATAGAGCACACTTATAATTTTTTCAGGATATGATTCGAGTAGAATAGGTAAAAGTTGTCTTGATTTTAATATTTAGAGCTCTTTACAGGTGTATATGGTATTAGCGTAGTTGAAGGACAAACCGTATACGGGGTGATTAATTAATAATAGTACACATTTTAAGGGAAAATTGCTGACGTCAAATTTGGACAAGTTCAATACGTTTTATTCGAATTTTGCTCATTTTAATTTTGCAGAGTATCTAAAGTAAAAAAAATATTTCTTATTTTTTATACCTATTATTTTGAGTACCTTTTAGCTGGAATGGTCTGGAAAATTCTGCACACCCATCGTTTTTAAAAAGGCAACTACGAATATGCTAACTGTGTTGTAGTGACTTGTAGGCGGCGCTAGTTGTACTCTCTTGTTAGTGTCAAAATAATATGTATAACTTTTCTGCCCTTCAACAGTCTGGATTTCAAGCAGAAATGTTTACATTAATTTCGATTCTAATTAAAATAGCGTACTTGGTAAAAGTTATTAACCTCAACCGTTTTAGAATTCAACCACATTAAAATTTTAGAGATTATTGGCCAAAATTAAATTAAACAAGTGTTGCATCGAGGTAGGCTGAGAAATATTAGCACTACTGTATAGTTTGTGTCAGACCATCATCGGAAGTAACGTTCATCCTTTTGACTTTTTTTTAAATACGATTTTTTTCTGTTAAATTACTATGACTTTTCAGAAATGGATTCTCTTTGAGTGATTTACTACACATGATGTTAATTAACTACGTTGACAAGCTTATTTTAAAAAGCGAAAAAGTTTATATAAACATAAATTAATAGTTTTCGAGATCCAGGGTGCTGAAATAAAGAAAAGTCGTCCTTTCTAAAATGGCTCTGAAGAAGTTCGATGCAGAATAATGAAACTTAGGGTAATGACTTATCTAATTATAGGTAAAAATTCGGAAATAAATACGAAAATTAGATTATCACCTATAACTATCTGTGGCGTTTCCTACAAAAAATTGTCCTTCATTTGCAATTTATTATTTTTTTAAATCTTTATAGACGTTTCTAAACGCTCCACAAATTGTAAAATAATTATGGAATTATTCGTTTCTCAAAAAAAGTTCATTGGATTTTTTTTTGCTAGAAATACCTACAATTTTAAATACAAGTTAAGACGGAAAAATCAATTGCTTGTAAATTTTTGGGGTATGGCTATGGGGGTCGGAACAAAAATCGACTATTATTTTCAGAGACTTATTAATCGTAGATTTAATGGAAAAATATATGAACTATTTGCTAATCGAGTAGTTGTAGAGTTATTTTAGATTTAATGAGGTGCTTTTTACATTATTTTATGTGAAAATAAAAGATATAATGTGTTAATATAATATATTTGGTTTAAAATAACTCAACGAATCACTCCTTAAAGTTTGTTGATGTTCTCAATTAACATCCTGTAGAAAAAGGGCAATTTCGAATGTTAAATATTTATATTTTTTTCAATAGCCGTGTTTTCTGCTTTAAGTCTAAAAACTATAAGAAATAGTATTACTACCATCATAGTATCATTTTTTTTTATATTTTACTCACTAAGAGCAATAGTTAAGTACAATACATAATATTTTTTAATAGCTTTAATAGATTTATAAATTTATATAACGAGTATATCAGTATTCTTCTATTATCATAATCGTCCGACGATCTAAAGCATTCTTTTTTGTTTTTCCTTTTCTTGTTATCTTTAAAACATGTATTCCGTTACTATTCTGTTAATTTCTTATTGAATTGTAATTGGTTTTTCAAATAAATTTTCAGATAATCAAAACAGATAAATAAAACATTTACCTTTCCCTGGTCAGTGTAAATACCTGCACTAAAACAACTGGTAGAGTAACTAAGCAATTTAAACACCTCTTTGATCTTAATCTAAACCATTTACCAAATAAAAACTACTGCAAAAAGCGGTTCCCTGCAAGGCCACTCCGCAGACGATATTTCTATAAATATCGGTAATCTTAAACAGCTAATTAGATTAAACAAACTTATTCGCTGCATTTACCTAAAGGTAATTAATGAATCTTCTGTGCTTTTTAAATATAGAAGGTAATCTTATAACGACTTCTAGATTTTTTTTGTAGAACGCTGCCTTTCGCTTGATTTAACCTAAATCTTTTTATAAAGCCGTTGTGAAAGTTGAACGTGTGCAGGAAGTTTACTGTGATGATATCATTGCAAATAAAAGGTTAATGCCTAATTAGATTCTAAGATGTAGACGCTGCACAGTATGCTTCTTATTTGACCATGAATCGTAAAAAAATTGCCTAATTGATTACTGTTTTATTTTGTTTAGACCTAATTGAAACTGATTAGTTACCTGTTAAAAGAAACGGGTTTCAAACATTTTTAAAAATAATTTACTTTTTCGCAATAGAATAACGTATTTTCTATAAATAAATATTGTAGGTTAATTATTGATTTCTGTTTTAAATATATATATTTTATAATCAATATACAATGACAGCTTTTTGACATTCACTTTAGTACCAAAATAAGTTATTTTTTCTCGCCACTGTGTCATATAAGTAGATAGACAAAATTATTTGTTTTATTTCGAAACAAAGACGACTGTGCAAAAAATTCGATTTCACATCACATGCTACAAATGCCTACCCTTTGCACTAACTGTATAGGTAGTTAGGCCAAAAAGTGTTTCATGGACGAATGTTCGAGGGGTTAGCCATAAAAATGCATGTTTTGGTCTATGTACAGACAGTCCGTACGATATTTGTTGATAGAAGATCCCTGCGTCACTGTCTTGGAATTCACCACATTCGATACCTGAGGTAGAATAGACAGCCATTGGCGGCGTGGCGTTCACGGGAGCAGCTTGCAGTACATACTGTGTGTTGCAGAACTATAAAAGAAATAAAACATATTTTAATCCAACAAATTTTACTTTATACAAAATGTCCGCGGTTAGGGTGAATAAGAGGAAAAACTTTTTTATTTTACATTTTACGGAAAAAGGCACACTTGATAAGTTTAATAGTTTTGCTTGAATTTAAAATGAGGTTGCCATGGTGAAACTTAACATTTCATGTCCAGAAAATAAAAAAATCTTAAAATGTCACAAAAGTAAACTACCCTTATTTTTAATATTTCTGCAAAGTGTCACTAGGAAAAGTTGTTCCAAATTAAAAAATACGCCTTATTTTCAAATTGTGGAAAAATTGGCCTACTTTGATTATTTACAAATATTTACGTTCGAGGTTAGGGTGAATAAGGGGAAAAACTTTTTTATTTCTAATAGAATGTTGTGAATAAAATGACATTTTATTCTTCATTTGTGTCACTGTACTTCGTTAAAAACCCCCAACAATAATTAATTATCGGATAAATGCTAACTTTACAGCAAAAAAATATATCTAATAGTGCTGCGGATGATAACAGTTATCGCTAAGTAATTCAAGATTTCAATGAAATTTACCAAATGTGGCGCAGACGTCTTTACATAAAGTAGTTAAAAAATTTTTGAGAACCGGGTCACTGGCGAAAACTCCTAGGCAAAAGAAAAACTATGATGAAAATTTTCAAAAATAAAAAAAAAAAAATTTTTTCTAAAATTAATTTTTTTTTTCAAATTCAATGAGCAATTGTGAAAGAATTGAAAAAAAATCAAATTTTTCATTTTTACGAACGTACAGGGTGCTCAGAAATGTAAATTTTGCTCCTTTAAATTTTTCTGAAATTTTGATTAAGCGGTCCGGAAAAACCGTTCGATAGATCGATCTGCCCATTTACGGAGCTTTTGGGGGTACATGGAGGTGTAAAAATTCGTACAAGCATTAGACTCTCCATCGATATTAGCAAAGATGCGGTCGACTTAGCAAAACAAGTCAAAAAGTCACTTTTTTTTCACTTTTTTCAAGTTAATGTCGAGGATAAAAGAAAATTTTTTTCTTCCAAGAACGCTACATAGCCTTGTAGCAAATTTATTCGAGATTTCGAAACTGCCCGTCAATTTTCTGTCTGATTATTAGTTGCTGATATATCGATGGTTAAAGCCAAAAGGATGCTTTTGTATTCGTAGTCGAATATCTCCGGGTCAAATTAACGTAGAGAAAAATTAAAAAAAGAAATTAAAGCTGAATGAACAGGCTATTAAGTCCATATCATGATTTTTGTGTAAAAAATTTTTCCAAGCCCGTGGACCGAGAAAAAAAACGCAAAAAATTGAAAAAAAAATTTTTAGTCTTATTTCTTAGAATTTCGCGATGACTGTCGCTCCTAAAAATTTTGAGCTAAGAAATCTGGAAACTAGACATTCGGCGCTTTAAAATGCTTTTTTTTAAAACCTTGATACGATTATTTTTAACTGAGATACAGCATTCTGAAAAATCACTAAAATTTCGAAAAATTTTTTTGCTCCCTTAATTTTTTGCAGAAGTGATGATGAAGATGCTACTCAGCTAGTTCTACAGTCAGTGAATGAATATCCAACCATGTCATTGAGGAGACGCTCAGAACATTTAGGAATTGTGAAAAAGATCCACATATAAAAAATTTTGAAATAAAAAAAAATTCTGTCATACAAACCAATTCACAATCACACTTTAAAGGAAGGCGGTGAAGCGAAACGTCTCGATGTTTGTCTGTGGATCGGAGGGATTGAACGAAATTTCCATCAACAGATTATGTTTTCGGACGAATCCACTTTTGCTACAAATGACATTGTTGCTTCACACCATTTGCCGAGATTTGGAATACCGAGAATCCTCATTTTAGAATACTATCTAGGCGGCAATATTTCAAAAAAGTAAATGTTTGGTGTGCGGTATCTTTTTATGGAATAATAGAACCATACTTCTATGAAGATATATGCAATGGAAACCGCTACCTACCTGAATATGCTCCAAACGTTTTTTACTAATGAATTGGACAATTTACCACTTGCCTACCGAAATTGTTTTTATTTTCAGCATGACGGTTGTGTTGTCCGGCGCATTCTGCTGTAACTGTTAGAACCTAGTTACAGAACACATTTCCCAATCGCTGAAAGGCATGGTCCATGTCATTGGCCCTCGCGATGTCCAGACTTAACAATCATGGACTTTTACTTGTGGGGCCGACTCAAACAGCAGGCCTTTGGACAATAACATCGAGCAGCTAGAACAACGAATAAGAGATGCTGTACAGTCCATATCTTTAGAAGAGATTAGACACAGCTTCAGTGAATTCCTTGCACGCCTTCAAATTTGTGTGAAATTTGGAGGATGAGTGTTCGAATAATGTTTTATTATACATACAACCAATTTTGTGTGCGAATTGTTTTGTTTAAAAACTAAAATAACTTTTTTGCACGACTTTTGCAAAATATCACTTTTCAGAAATATTAAAAATAAAGGGAGTTTACTCTCGTGACATTTTCAGATTTTCTTATTTTCTGGACACCCCGTACATGAAATATTAAATTTCACCATGGGAACCTCATTTTAAATTCAAGCAAAACTTTTTAACAAGTGTGCCTTTTTTCAATTAAAGGTACGCCCCTGCTGCGGTAAATTGTTACAGTAGTTCCGACAACAGAACTTTATTGGCTTATTTTTTTCTTGTAATTTTATATCAACATATATTTTACGGACTGTATTAGACTTTGTACATACCTGATTCTTTATTTATAAAACAGTTATAATACTCAAAATCGTTCACGAATTAATGGAACAGATTAGTAATAGGTACGTGTGTATTATCTATATCCAATATTCTATAGCTGATAATAGACGCCTAATAACTACATGCGAATTAGGATTTATCATAATAATGTAGAGATTTAGTTAATGGGTATGAATAATATATTCATGGCTTAGGTCAGTAACGTGGAGGGTTATGAATAATTCCTTCTGCAGTAACGTTATAACACGAAGATGTACGGGATGGTCTACCGTAAGTTTTACTCTTCTTCGTTGTTCTTCAAGTATGGAAAAATAAAACTTTTTAGAATAAAATTATAGGAAAATTTTGAAATTTTTGAAAATGAAGTTTTTAACGGAACATTTTATATATTTGTATACAATGCTTTCAGCTATTACAGTGATTTATTGTTTGGTGGGTAAAAGAATGTGCTAATGTGCCATATACCAATAGTATTGATTCTTTATATTTAGAAACTAACAATTTGTTTCAAAAAGCATTAAGTAGGAAACCGCAATATCACTAATTCTATACGACAGCGTTCTATCTAAATGTGCAAAAATATACAGAGTGTTTCATAAACGCAAGTTAGGTTAGGTATCAATATGCTCAGGACATTATCAAACCTTGCACAATAAATGGTAAGACCTCAAAAGACTATTTTGAATAGGAACGTGGAAATGGAAGGTTACCTTTCTTCTTACCATTTTAAGAAACAAAAAGGGTAAATATTCGCCTTATTAATAGTTATCTGTACCAAACGTTTTAAATATTTCTAACTATTGATGTTGTGATAATCGACTTCCCTGTGGACTACAGGTCACATATTTTAAATATTGATAATATTTAATTTCAAAATTGCAAAACTGCCCATGCAGTTTATGATTTATATAAATATGAATTTTATTAAAATTACGTTAATACATATTATGTTTCACAGTTGTAGAGACATAAGTGTCTCAATACAATACTAACACTAGTTAACAGTAATAGAACAACAGACACCAGAATTACATATTTATTTGTGGATAAACATTCATGAAAATACGTAATATAATTTAATTTATTTTCAAGATTCATTGAATGTAAACAACTTTTTTTTTTTAATTAATATACTTTATGTGGGGGCGGTTTATAGTATTATTTTTTACTTACGTTTGAAAATATTAACTGTATGTATTTCCTAAATATTTTGAAAAATTGTATAACATGCCAATATTGATCGCTTGTACTCTGACGTCATTGAGACCAAAGTACAGTTCAAATAAATTGAAATGTAATTATTTATATAACGATGTATTTAATAATTTATTAAATTATTATTTATTACGTCTCTGCTTTGTCACTTAAAATTTTGTTTGAAATTTTTAATACGGGCTTCTTTACACGGGGGGGGGGGTTGTACTTTGCCACTGCGCATCCGACTTTCATCGACCATATTAAATAAGTCCAACTCTAAATAAACAAAAATATATGAGCATATTTCACAATTAAATTAGCACTTGACAAAAATATCCCAGTTCCAAGTTTACCAGTGACATGCTGCCTATACAGGGTGATTCATTGACAATGGGAAAGTCGAAAGTTGAAGATACTACACGTGAAATGGTGACCATTGGCGCAAACATGCCTTATCCAGCATTGCTCATAGAGGGCGCCACTTACCACCAATTTTACCGAATATTTAGTTAATAACTTTTTACCCTGTATATTTAACATGACACTCATTCACTTGAAAGAGCTATCATTTTTCCATTAATTATGTACCCTTATTTCATTTCGGTATCTCGATCCGTTTTCGAGAAAAATCGATTTAACGAACACTATGTTTTAATAATATGAGAAATTAAAAGCGAAACAAACCAAGCGTTTCTTCGTGTTGTTACAACAATTAACAATAAAACAAATGAAATTCGTAATAATGATTTAAAGTCAGTGTTCGAAAAATCCACCGTTGACACTGATACACTTTACACAACGTTTTCTGAGAGATCTTCGAGTTTGAAACAACATATTGGGATTGAGTCTGACTTCGTTGACAGCGATTTGTATTCTTTGCCACAACTTCGCACGAGTCAATAGATTCTTTGTAAACTATATCTTTCATTCGAGACCAAATAGAAAAATCAATAGGATTGAAGTCCGGACTTCTGAATGGTCAAGCTTACATGGCCAATCCAGCGATTTGGAAAAACTGCATCTAAATATGCACGCACAAACCAAGAAAAATGCGGTGGTGCTCCGTCGTGCATGAACCACATCATGTCAACCAAAGCCGTGGAAGCATTTTTATTTGGCCGGACTTCAGTCCTCTTCATGTTTCTATTTGGAAGAATCTATTGGTTCGTGTGAAGAGTTGTGGCAAAGAAGACAAATCGCTGCCAACGAAGTCAAACGCAATCCCAATATGTTGTTTCAAACTCGAAGATCTCTTAGAAAACGTTGTGTAAAGTATGTAAATGTCAACAGTGGATTCTTCGAACATTGACTTTAAATCATTATTACGAATTTCATTTATTTTATTGTTAATTGTTGTAATAACACGAAGAAACACTTGGTTTGTTTCGCTTTTCATTTCTCGTATTATCAAAACATAGTGTCTCGAAAACGGATCGAGATACCGAAATGAAACAAGAATACACAATTAATCGAAAAATGATGGCTCTTTTGAATCAAGTTTCATGTTACACATACAGGGTAAAAAGTTATTAATTAAATTTTCGGTAAAATTGGTCGTAAGTGGCGCCCTCTATGAGTAATGCTGAAATTACAACATGCATCTTATTCGTAGCCTAAAAAAATATAGTCTCACAAATTTTCAAGTTCCTAACCTACATATTTTCAGAATAATTTCAAAAAACGATTTAAAATTTTAACATTCAACACCATGTATTTCCGAAAGTATCAACTTTCGGATAAGGCATGTTTGCGCCAATGGTCACCATTTCACGTGTAGTATCTTCAGCTTTCGATTTTCCCATTGTTAATGGATCACCCTGTATTTTCTTCTAAAGTTGTGTCAAGTCTGTGATTTTTTTTATAAAATTTATAAATGTAAACGTTTTTGTGCCTCAATACTCTTTTTGATTAAAAAAAAGAGGAAATCGGAGAACAATAGGGAAGAATATTAGGGATCATAAAAAGAGATATTAGTACGCTTCTGAATTTTTGACACATCGTTATGTTGCACCCTGTATGTTAGCAGTGAAAAGACTCGCGTGTTGATTGTCTAATAAAAATTCAGCATGCCGTGCCAGCAAACTGTTAACCTCTGCTATACGTATAAACGATATTTATTACTTAGCCAAAATTGACACAAGAAATATGCGCTCATTAAATTTAACACACATATTATTCGAGATTTTTGTGGAAATGCTAATGTAAAATTTATTTACGTGTGCATCCTCTCAAAAGCCGGCATGGAACTAAAATATAATCTTGATGTACAGCGGAGCGTTTTCAGTGCTTTCCTAAAAATAGTGGAGGGAAACCGTAAACATACCGAAACTCTTACGAAACGAGTCGGTTGCGTGTATATTTAATTTCTCCGGCTATATTTAAACCTATATTTATAAACGCCATGATGGCCTACCGCTATATATGCAGGCATATTTCTTTATCGTTGAGAAATGTTCGAATTTATTTTAGAATATGTAATCATTCATTATAATTTTTAGATAATTTGTTCCAAATTTTCGTTCCTGACCATTATTATTCATATTCAAATGACGCAGGAATGCCTCGGGGTTAGGAAGGTATAAATTTTGTTGAGAGGGATATTTGGAACGTATTTTTTTGGTTAGACATGCGAATCAGTGGACGTGAACGTTCATTTTTACTGTTTTTTTCTATATTATAGGAGTCTCAAAATTGTAGCCAGTAACTCAGTCTCAACAAACGGATCTGTACGACGGCGCGCAATTCTTGCAGGCAATGCGTTTTCATAGGCGTATCATTTTAGAGAAATTATTAAATATAGATCGACAAATAGAAATGTCGATTTTTCTACACACACCTTGATATATCGAAATACTATTTTATTTATACTACAGTATGTATTCAGCAATACTGCCATAGTGGCAAAGTCGGCCTACACATGTATTCTACTTCCTTTTTATTATTTATTACGTAGCAGTTATTTTTATAACTGGACCACTCAGTGGCCCCTAGAAAAAGTCTACTTAGCTAGTGTGGTATCAGTAAGACGACACAGTCTGTAAAATCACTAGAATTACAAAAAGTACAGTCAGCACTGAAAAATTAGATAAGTACTACCGATAAGGTAACGCCATCACTGCTGTGTATGATTGTGGATCTAAGTATTATAACTTCAACTCTTCTATTGACGTTCGTTGTTCTTTTTGGACTTGTATAATGCACCATGTCTCCGAAGTTATTCGATTAGTCGCCTCATGCAGAATTACATCCATATCTAATAAAAATGTTTTGTAATTTCGTATCATACGTTTCTGTTGTGTTCAGCTCACATGGTATGGTGGCAATAAAAAAGTGTAACACTGCGAGCTTTAGTCATTTCATCCACTACATATTTCATGTATTTGATTTTTTTTGTGCAGTTGATAACAATTGCACTTAACCTATACATAGTGTCGTTATATTCAGTATGTTTTTCATTAGACCATTTCATGATTTCCACTTTTCCCAAGCAGATGTTGGCAATTTTTCTATGACAACACTGCACCAGATTCGTGGAGCAAAAGCAAAAGATGCAAACCATAATCTCCGTGACTTGAACACATGTTACCTAATCATTATCCAAAAATCCTCATTCACTTCCAACATGTGTAATTATTAGCGACCAGCCTTTCCCAAAAGATGCCAAACGCGTAGAAAATCTTAAATGAATATGTGTCTTGTCTGCTGTCGATTTTTAAAAATTGCCAAATCTTGTTGCGCTCTTCGTCGTACTACAATATCGTTCCTTTATATTAACATACTTTTTTTGATTTCATTTTAAGTAACGAAACTTTTATGCATACATTAAAACTCTTCGGGAAAACCTAGGTGAATCTTCGACGATTGTATTTTGAACTTTCTTTAATATTGGAAGTTCGTTTTTTAAATAAAATCCGTGAATTCTGATGCGACTTGTACATTTAACGTCATTGTCACTTTTATTTTCTTCTGTCATATTAACTTATTTACATTTTCACTACTTTTTAACTCAAGATACTACTCACCGTCGCGTCGTCTCGGGCTCCAATTTCATAATTAAAACTGTTTTAGCATACAACATTTTTGATGTGTTAAATTCGCTTGTTTGCGACTATCCTCATTATTAACAAAGTGGCCACTACATGCATACGATTTCATTTTTTTAAAATACACTGGAATAACTAAACTGCGAAAATAACGTTTTCTCCACTTGCACGCATGTGACACGAAACGAAACGCCTGAACTAGAAACTGATATGAGATTGAAGTTATGCAGCGCTGGTCGTCTTTTCTATTTGTACAAGTTCAGCGAAAATAGAAATGAGCGTTTGTAATAGACTGTACATATTCTGGGTACACTATTTGAAATGAGTAAAATTATTTTGCTAACTATTGAAACTCTGGTACACTGTTAGTTTCTCACATTGTACATCAAAACGTAATGAACCAACTAATATTTTACTCAGTCAACAGTAGGTAGAGTTGTTTATTTTACCACAAAATTAGTTATTCAACAATCTGAATCCGGCATATTAGTTCCCGTCTCATTTTTCGCCATTGAGGTGAATGTCAGTGTTGTTCAGAATTTAGTTGCAATTGAATCGTTACAAAAACAGTTGCTCTCTCTCTAATTCACATATTGAATACAAATGTATTTTATTTGTTCTATTCATTTGCTATGGCATTTCGAAGTTAAGCTTTAAGAGGTTTAGCTCCGAAATAATCTTACAAACAGATTTACTCCAGGTGACTGTAACCTCTCATCAACAAGAAGCAACCCGTGATAACAAACTAGAAAATCTGGATCAATTATGTTTCAGAAACAAGTACAAAACTGTCAGTGCTTAAATAATATGAAAAATAATACGTCTGTAAAAAGTCAAGTCAAAAATATTTATTGTGCATAGTTACAATGGCAATATACACAAAAGGACTAGACACAGATAACTGATGATTAGCCTACCCTTCAGAAAGTCAATTAAGTCACACATAATAACAAGTCTACATATCAAAAGCAATATAATTATAAAGAGCTATCAATACAATGTAAAATAAAACAATATACTTATAAATATACATATACAGCACTCATACATGCATATGCAAATACACATACAAATACATAGTATACTCAGACCCACACTCATGTCATGCATATTATATTAATACAACAGCAGCATTTCTGGAGTTATCGTTTTCCATGACCAACTTACGAATGTATTTTAGAGGTGCATTACGGAGTGTTAGATCCTGAGGCACTAGTACATTATTTAATACCGTAGCTGCTAAATAAGTAAATGAACATCTGAAATACTCAGTTCAATGATGCATTATTTGCAAATCATGTAAATTACGAAGCTGACGATCATGTACATCATGCCGCCAAACCAATTTCTTATAAAGATAGTCAGGAGTTGTATTACACAGTAAAAAACACAAAAATAAAAGGAGTAACATGGTGAAGAAAGGATATACATTATGTGACAAAACGCATGCACCAATTTTGCAGCTTAAATTTATCAGCATTTGGAGGACCATAAACACAATCACAATAATTTAGACGAGACAAAACTAATATTAATTTAATATCAGAGTTCAAATAGCGTTTTAAAGGCGCTATTTGCTTCAAGTAGATGAACGCCTTCTTACATAATTCACTAACATGTTGTGAGAATTTCAGCTAATTATCAAATACAAGACCCAGATTCTTTACTGAACTACAGTTTTCCAAAGGACAATTGTCAATATAAACAGCAGAATCCTCCAACTGTCTAGTTTTTTGATAAGTACCGATAACCAGGTTTTTACATTTATTTGGGTTAAGTATTAGAGCATTTTTATCGCATAACTCCTTAATCCGATGCAAGTCAGAATTAATAAGATTAACAGCAGTTTGTTTATTCTCGATTTCGAGGCTGTACAAAATTTGTAAATCATCTGCATACATGAGCAAAGTAGTGTGCACTACTGACGACACAAAATCCGCAGTACATATATTAAAAGTAAAGACCACAGGACAGAGCCTTGTGGCACTCAAGATATTATTATTCTAGGTTCAGATAATAAAGGACCCTTTTCAGTTTTAATTTTAGTAAGTTGCATTCTGTCTTTAATATAAGAATCAAACCAATCATGACATTTATTATGAATTTGGCCAATAGGCAGCTAAGCTGTAATGTTCTCGTTAATTGTTATAAATTTGTGTTTGCAGGGATGTAAGATCAAAAGAAAAAACTAAGACAGTTTTTAACTGAAACCTTGATCTAATCTGGTGAATTTGACTTATGTTAATATGTTAGCAGTGGAGCAAAGCCTAAATAAATTCTTGAGGTTAGATTTTTATATATTATGTAAAATAAACTTAACCTGATCTAACCTTATATAATTTGTTATATAAAAACGAGCTAAAGCCTGATGATGTTAAAATGTAAAAATGTAAAACGAAAAAATCTTTCAAACAATTCTACTTGTTTAAAAAGTAATATGTAATATATTTTTATTTCTGAAAAATTAGTGGGCTCTGTCAGGTAAAAAATTCTATGTAGGTACACCGCATATTAAACAAAATTAATATAGAAAACTTATTCAGGAAATTTATTTCAATATTTTAAAATTGGAGGCAATTAGTCTACTTAGATTTTTTGAGATCGGAAAAAACATTGGAAGTAAAATTTATATTATTATGTCCCAAATTTTGGGACAATCGGTTTTAATTTTGCAATTCAAGATTTATCAAATCAGAAACTTGGTATATAAATTTAATTGTGAGTAACTCTTCTTAATAAAATTGTTTGATATCTTACAGAAGAAAGAGAGTAGCTGCACAGAAGACATTTTTTTTGCTCTTGGGATACTTAATTTTACAGAAACTAAAATATCCAATAAATTACTTTTTAGTAATACAAGATAGTTTCCCAAAATGACCAAATTTCATTTTAATTTTTTTTGTCATTGACATTTAAGCTAAGGCGATTTGTGTACGCCATGTACATACTTATAAGATGTTAAAAAAAGAATTTGTGTTTATTAATTTCTTAACGTATTTAGCGTATTATTGATATTTTTTAATGCTACAATCAAGTAGGTACTATGTTTCCAATAATTTTTTGAGAGGACACCCTGTACATGCTAGCCTACTTAAAACATACTTTATTACATTTGAGCCAAAGCAAGATTTTTTAAAGAAGAACCGTTTTGTTAATTTGTAAATTTTAACTTGTTAATTTATACAGAGCACGTGAGAACCTTCCATTTTTGATAAAATATTGTTTTAACAACTACCGAAAACTTGTTTGAAGATCTACCATAAATAATTTTTCACTTTTATCTGTATATCATTGACAGTTCATTGACACTCCATTAATATGTCACTGAATTAACTACAACCCAGCCATATATGACAGTTTCTGATGACAATGCCAGATATATCCTAGTGTTAAGTGTCATCGATTTTATTTATTGCGATGTGTGAAGATCTTCCTTAAGAATTGGCATTATGTTTCAGGCATATAATCCATCTGGTTTAATTGTATACCTTAACAGGTATATCATGTTTTTATGAGTTGCTGACTTATGATATGTTTTTTAATAACTTTATTTTATTGCAGGTAACTATTTTCCCACATTTCCTGCGAATCTTTTTTTGAAATGGATTAGCATCGCTGTAAGTAATTCTTGTTTATTTTTGTTAGTGATATTTGCCGTTTATGTACTTTCTACCATTTTGTTAAGTATGTATTTTTTATACTTTTTTATTTACTAAAATTTAGTAAAAATCAGGATCTACAGTTTAGTTTAAGTACGTAAGAGGAAGCGGTTCTTTAGTTTATTTTAAGAAGCAAAATTCATAATAGGTACTTCTGCCCTAAACGGTTTAATTTTGAAGTGTTAAAGTCACTGAATTTTTATACATTTTCATCAACCAGTTGGGAAGATATGTATGTTGGTACTGTGGGCACCCAGTATTTCCATTGTTGACCATTTTGTAAAATCAGCTAGTGCTGCATTTGATGGGCAATTATATTTCAAATAAAAAGAATATAGGGTGATTCACAACTTATTCAAAAAAATCGGGAATAGATGCTTTATGAAAAATGTCAATAATACCTTAAATAAATTTTTATAAAATCCTTATACAGGCTGTCCCGAAATTCATGCAACAAAATTTGGTCATAGATTCTTAAGACAAATTTACGGGACCCGTATTTTTTCTTTTTGCCAACTGCCCCCCTCTTTCGGAGTTACAGCCCCCTGAAATCTGCCCCTAAGAAGTTTTTTTTTTTATATCTCAAAACCATGTTGTACGAGAATCACTAAAATTGGTACACAGGGGTTTTATGACATGTGGAATCTTACAATGCTACGCTTTTTGGGGAGAAACCCCCTTAAGACACTTTTTCGTGGGCACCCTTGTCTTTGGAACCAGAAAAATTTGGTCCCAAATTTGATTTTTTTAAAATTATTAGTTAGTTAGAAAGCCATTGAATTTAGAAACTTTTTTGCCTGTTGATATTTGTTTCGTAAAACGCAATGTTTTTGAGGAAAATGGCGAAGCACGATATGCATTCGATCATATTTTGACATTTTTCTCGCGAACATTGCGTTTTACGAAAAAAGTATAGAGTCAAAAAGTTTCTAAATTTAATGGCTTTCTAGTGGACTGATATTTTTAAAGAAATTTAAATATACGACCAAATTTTTTTGGCTCCAAAGATGAGGGGCCCACGAAAAATTGTTTTAAGGGGTTCCCTGCCAAAAAACGTAGCACCATCAGATTCCACATGTCATAAAACCCCTGTGTACCAAATTTAGCGATTCTATTACAACAGGGTTCTGAGATATAAAAAAAAAAAATTATTCTTAGGGGCGGACTTCAGGGGGCTGTAAGCGATTCCGAATACTGAAATCCGATTTTAGTATTAACGTTTTTGCGATAGTGTTTACACTAGTCAAAAATGGCTTATGTGTATAGCAATCGGAGTTGATGGATATCGTTTTCAATTTGTGGTGAAGTTAGACAACATTTATTTGTGTCATGGCGAAGCATTTTATGTTATGATGAAGCAAGACAACATTTGTGATAGTTCGTAGAAATTGGGTAAGACGTGCCCAAATGTGTTTACACGTCGGAGGACAAAATTTTAGACAGTTGTTGTAACATCAGGTATATCAAATTATTTTATTAATTAAATTCACAAATTAATTTATGCTGATAGACAATAGGTGTTATAAAATTTTATTTTATTTCTTTCCTTCGGAAAGATTCTTTCAATTTTTTTCCATTCAGTTTTTATTACACATTGACGCCGTGCCGGTCGCCGACTTCATGCTGTGCCTTGCGCAAGTTCAGGTTTTACAGTGGTCCAGTTTCTAGTGACGTGCAGGAGTGTATTTTTAAATCATTTTCGAAGTGCTCTTTTTGGTTTTTTACGGAATTATATTTTTTGTAAGATTTCTTTGTACATAGAATTTTTTTTGGATAAGTATAATCATTCTATATATTCCTTTTTATCAGGAAAATAAGAATATTTTAAAACTAAGGACGAATAGGATCAGTGTATTTTGCTTTATTAAATTGGTAACTTCCTGGCGAAAGTTTGTTCGACTATTTTTATCATTTCCGTTAGATAATTATTTAATCTGTTCTAATATCATGTGAGTATTAGTTTTTATCATGGAGTCAATTCTGCAAAAATCGGTTTTAAATTTTGGATAAGAAAAATGAAAATCAATTTCTAAACATTTGTTTAATAATGTTTAAGTTTTAATAATGGAGACAAGTATACATATAAGTATTGATGAAAAACATGTGAGCAATTTACAATTTAGGAAGAAATAGATCAATGACCGTAACTCCCTTGCGTTTAGTTAGTGACAGTTTTTTTTTTTTTCATTACAATTTTTATGATGTCTATAGTATTTGATTTAATTTTTAAAGTTATGTTAAGTTTTTTAAAGCAACTTCGAATTTGGTAAAAGGGTTTCTAGTAATGGTAAATTAAAATATATTATTAAATTTACAAAAAAAATTGTTAATATACAAGGTGTCCCATTTTAATGTACCAGGCGTCATAATTTTTTTAATTCCACATTTATAAAAATAATATTTCGAACAAAAAATATCAGGTTTCCAGGGTGTCAAATTACGGCGACCTTGAATTTGACATTGAAGTCAATTATCAAGGTCATTTCAAGGTCAACCTTGATTTTTAAATGGAAATCCATATATTTTATTGCAGATTCATTATCTGCGGGAAAAAAATGAGTAACTTTTGTAGGGTAAAGATGCCTATTATGAGACACCTTTTTAAAAAAATCATATTTTTTTTTTTAATTTTAACATTTTTCTTGGAAAATTAATGTTTTTCTGTAGGGAATTTAATCTAGATCCTTAAAAAAACGCGAGAACGCCTCAAATTTGTATTTTAATTTATAAGTTAGATTTTATCAGAAAAGTAATATTTGCCTAATCGAAAAAGGGGTTCTCAATTTGAGACAGTATGGGTTCTCAATATGAGACTATCTCAAATTAGGGAATAAAGCTGAAAATGACCTAGTTTGCTCAAACATATTTTTATTAAATAAACAGAACATAAAACATGTTTAGGTAAGGCTTTCTCAAAAACAAAAAACATTTTTTTCTTTAAACAAAGCAACATTTTCTCTTAAAACAACGAATAGGTAATTCTGTGAACAAAATAAAAAAAAAGGCACAAATAAACTTTTTTGATTTTATTTCTCCACATTCTAGATGCCTATTTGAAACAGGCCTGATATTTCTCCCACTTTTCACCTCGCGTATTTTCGGAATACAAACCGGTGCAATATGGACACTCTGCATCGTCTTTCTCGTCTTCTGAAGAAAAATCCGTGGTGTGCGAAACAGTGTCATCATCTTCACTGGACGTTGATGATTCAGTAAAAACTTTCATTTTCACAGGTCTTTTCCCAGTTCCTTTTCCTTTTGCAACACTTTTCCTTGGCTTTCTTTGGTTTTCCTTTTTTTGCCTCCTTTTCTTTTTTTCTCTTCAAAGCTTCTTCTATTTGTAGTTTGTACGGATATGTTATCAAGCTAGCTGAACCTGCACGACTAGACTTATCTTTGAAACTCTCGCTCTTGTTTCGCTCATCTATACTAGTTACCCAGTGGTGAAAATGCTTTACCTTCATATGCGACGCCTTGTCCCGTAATATGAGGTATCTCATATTAGGAGCTCTCTCAGGTGTCTCATACCAGGGTCTTAAGAAGTTTTATTCAGTTTTAGGTTAGTTGGTAAAAGCATGAAAAAAAAATGACTCGACGGCATGATAAATAGATACTACGTCATGTTAGCTTTATTTTAATGATAAACAACACTGTCTCGTTAATAATAATTTTCTGTTTTCTACATACCTTTACGACAAGCACTGCAAGTACTTTGGCGACCGGCACACAGAAACTTGCCGCACAGCCATTTGTTAACATACGATAGAAAGTGAACTGCCGGTAATATAGAACAGTGGCGCCTCTTTTCAAAAAATGGCCTAATTTGCGAGAAAGCCCGGTGTCTCATATTCGGAACTGTCTCATAATAGGCATCTTTATCCCATGAAACATTTTTTTGAAAATACTTAATTCCCTCGTCAGAGGGCGCTATACTTTTACTGTTCCATTTTAATTATTAATTCCAGGCTAATGTCTCAAGAAATAAGCAGGATGGTGAAGAATATTTCCAACAAGAGAAGGTTTCAGGGGAATCAAATTACCGTGACCTTGAAATTAACCTTAAAGTCAATTATCAAGGTCATTTCAAGGTCAACCTTGATTTTCCTAATGGAAACCCTTATATTTATTACAGGAAGCTTTTTCAAGAAAAATGTTTCATACAAAGGTTACGTATTTTTTCCCGCAAAATACACATCTGCAATAAAAAAGTATGGGTTTCCATTTAAAATATCAAGGTTGACCTTGAAACGACTTTTATAATTGACTTCAATGTCAAACTCAAGGTCACTATAATTCGACCCCCTCGAAACCTGATTACTTTTGTTCGAAATATTTTTTTATAAAAGTCGAAAAAAAATTATGCGGCCTAGTACATTAAAATGGGACCACTTGTATATATTTTTTAGTCCAACACTTTTTTAATGTCGAAAATTTCAAATAACTTGGCATCGTTGTATCGAATACAAAAAAACAGAAACATAGCTGGAAAGAGAATTTTCTGTAGAATACAAATTTGTAAAAATATACAGATTGTTCCATTTAAGAAAAACCACCTTAAAGACGCTCCGCCCTAATACATCATCCTGTATAATTCAAAATATTTTTAAAATATGATCTTTTGAAGTGAAGTACATCACTCCCATAAAATATTTCTTTTCAAATCTTTACGATAAGGAAGATATTGAACTTTGACACACTATTGGGCCACCCTGTATAAGAATAATCTCTTTACAGCTAATTATTTCGTTCTGAAATTTCAATTTAAAATAACCGTGAATAATAAAATACAAAAAAATGTTGGTATATAAGTTTATGTTGAAAAGCGGAAGCTATAGAAAAATATTGTGCATGCCACTAGATTATACGCAAAAAAATTGTATAAAAAAAAACCTGTGCATTATAAAAACAATTAAAGTTGAAAATGACAAACAAATCGAGACGCAGTATTCGCGGTTCAACTTTTCTCTAAAATCGAGCCTGTGACACATAAACTACTTTTTTCATTTCGGGAAATAAAACAAACCCCACAAATGCGTTGAATTTGGCCCACCCTGTTCTATTTGCATCTTTTCTTGTGCCTTTAGTTAACTATTACCGAACTTGAGGGGGTTTGGCTTGCCCCTTAATCAGTACCTGTGAGGTCAATACTTTTAGCTGACCAACGGAATGTGAATTTAATGACTAGGCAATCGAATAGAACTCCCTCGTTATAATTTCGTAGAATTGTAAAGAATCGTGCCACTTACGAATAATTTATTTTTGGTCTGCACAATTTTATTACATGCAATTAATTTGCCATGCTGCAGTTCAAACTGGGTTAAGTTTTCCGACACACAATTCCTCTTTCGCGGTTAATTTGAAACAGATACTCCTAATTAGAAGCGATATTAAATTCGTGTATGTTAATGAAAGTATGATTCACTGTCGGGCGTATCCTCTGGGGCATTCATTCTAGTCGAATGAATTGCCGCCCGACCGACCGCCATACGGTCTCGCGTGGAAGTTTGGCTCGCTTATGTAGCGTGTCGGATTCGGATCTATTTCGTTATGTATATCGCGTATACGGCAGTAATTATTACGTTGGACTTCGAACTATGTGGAAGCTACGTACAGTATCGAACGGATGTAATGACAGGGCTACGGTACAAGGCTGGGGTTTATTGTAGCCTCCAGGTCGTGTCTAGAGGGATTGGTATTAAGATTAACTCCTCAGTAACAATGAGTTTTAATTCTATCTGAAAATATCCGAAGTTGTGGCCTATAAATCGTAGAATACTAAAGGGTGTTTCCGTTTTAACAGAAAAATTAATTTTAAGCAGAGAGTTTCTTACAATTTTATATCCGGCAACTTCCAATAAAAGACGAGTATTCGAGTGCTCTAACTTACCTGATGTATGTAACGGTTTTCTGTTTCAACCATTTTACTAACAATTAATCACCAATATGTTGTAAACTTTCTATACTTCTCAACAGTCACTGTAAGAAAAACGGTGTGAGTGAACGCAATAAAAGTTCGGAGTCATTTTCACTTAATATTGGGCATTTTACTCAATTGGGATTATACTTAAGAGGGGCATGAAAAGATATATCGAAAATAGACCTTTACCAAAATCTGTTCATTTCAAAAACCGTATAGTTTATTAATATCATTTAGTAATACGTATGTAGATAGAATATTGGGCTAGGACTTGACATATTTTTTATTGCAAAATACCTTGTATTATTAAAGTTATAAACAATTGAAGTTCAATAACAAATGAATAATTCATGTCACAGATCGTGACTAAAATTTGTCATTTCCTGCCTATAGTCTTCAGTAAAGGGTTTCCTGAAAATTGGATTTAAATGCGTACTAATAATGACAATGAACAGATTTTTGTAAAATTATTATTTGTCAGCCATGTCAGCCATGTTTATCAGCCGCGATGTGCACCCAAGCGTATATACATATGTATACAGGGCAGTTTGGACATTCTGTCACAGATGGCAGTACCGATGCCGCTTTGCAGAAACCTGTTTTGTTTTCGCAGTAATTGATGATAGCATTGCCTAAGTAAGGGCGTGTTCACATGAAACGGTCGGCGTTGTCGGACGATGTCAGGGTGCTTTTTTTAATACACACACTAGAAAGAGACACAGGTATCACCCGACAATGCCGAGTGTTTGATGTGAATATACCTTAATACCTCAATCAAGGATGATGGTTTTGGCGGTTTACACTTTGGTAATATATAGGGTGTTTTTTAATATGTGGAACAAAGAACAAACTATAAGAGTGATTAGGGACCTCTGAAAAAAAATTTCTCTAAACAAATGTCCAAAACTCATTCATTTTCGAGGTTGTTAAAAATTTTAATAAAACTATTGATTAAATTAAGACAAACTACATTTGGTACACAATATCTCCTTGTGGATCGGCACATCTCATACCTATATTGAATCAGTCCACTCCATTTTTTTTGTGTGGATCATAATTATGAAATCGAAAGTTTCATAACTACATTGTTGCAATTATTTTAACAATCTTGTAAACTTTTTATGCAGTTTATGAAACGTAAGAAAAATAATTTTCTGGAGCAAAAAGCGCTTTTTCTAGAAAATATAACACTTCATTGAAAAAAAAAATGTTTTTAATATTATTATAAAAAAAAAACAAATTTATATTTCTTTGAAACTAAGAAAAAATTTTTTTGTGTACCTATTCTTCAATGGCAGCTGAGGATTGAAATTATTCAAATAATCAATAAATGTTTGATATAATTTTTATTTACAGTTATTTCTTACAATAGATATACATACAGGGTGTCCCGAGCTTCGGGAGTGTGGAGATGAGGTCAAAATAATATCAGAACTAGATATAACTTTTTTAATTAAATAATAATATAATAATAAAATAATAATAATTAAGTAATTTCACCCCCCCCCAAAAAAAAAAGTGCCAGACGGACTAGGCCCGGTGGATAATAGGCCAAAATTTTCACATGGATAACGATCACGATCTGCAAATATTAAAAATATGTTTCACAAACGATTTGCTAAGAAAAATATACTCCTGTTTGGATTCGGTAAAATCGACGGTTTCGGAGAAATGTTCTTCTGTTTTTAATATTAAAAACGAAAATACTGTTTAGAAGTCAAATCATAATTTTTTTATAGTTAAAAAATTTATAATGGTTTATATTTCGAACATTTACTGTGATTTAATATGATTTTCGATATTTTTTTTGTATTTATTTCCATTTACTTAATTAATTAAAAACAATTTTGATTGAATTTTTGAACTATTTAATTTAGTTGCAACACAATGTTTAAAAATTATGATGTGAATTCTAAACAGTATTTTCGATTTTTCTTGAAAACGTTACGTTCCATCGACTTCAGAAAAGAGAGCCTTCTCTGGGTAAAATTGAATGCGCTTTCAGATATATTTTTCGAAAACACTTGCAAAATTTCAGTTCGGCTATACTTCTTTTTACAAAAATATTCATAGATACCCCTCTATCTCCACCACTGGAATTACTATGCGATGATTTTTGGTGTCTTTCGCTGTAACATGACGATTTTCTTTGTCAACGGTTAGTTGTTGTTTATCTAAACTTTATCGGTTATTTTTGCCTAGGGAATGCCCTTTTGCGCATTTCCTCGTGGGACATCTAGCATGCATATTTTATATACACACCTAAAATCCATATTGTCACTTTTGTCACATTCCACATTATTTTCACAATCCACGTTTCCGGAAGTAGTATTGTTTCTAAAATGGAAGAAATAATTATTATGAATGAAAAATAACGCGATTTTTCTATGCATGTAAAGTAAATAATTACCGTTACAGTATCTACCTATTTCTTTTGATAAACAAATAATAAAAACTGCATACGTACTGTTTTTCGTGTCTCTTGGTCCAACTTAATTTAATGGATTTGGCACGATTAGTCCTTTTCTTTCTTTTTCCAACAATTTTCGGCATTTTACGCGTATTATAATAAATCACTACACTATACTATACTGAGCGAAAACGGCAAGAAACTAAATGAATAAAAATAATTAAATGACGATATAAAATATAAGAAGAGCGGCAGTTGAATATTGAATATGAGCGAAAATGGCAAGAAACTAAATGAGAATAAAAATAAATGTAAAATATAAGATAAAAAGTAAAAAGCGGCGGCGGAACACCTGTATTTCATAGTTTTTTGTTTCCAAGTGACCAAATTAGTTGCACCATCGATTTCCTCAGTTCAATGTAATTATTTTGCTGTACTACTATTGCAGCCGGCAGCCGGCCAATTTTTTAGTTCAGAAATTCACTGCCCTCTACGAAACTTTATTAGATATACTTCCACATTTCTCGTGAGGGCGACATCTATTAACGAGAAGTTGTATTATGCTAGTTCTTTATGAAATATTTATCAGTACAAATCCTAATGAGAAAATTAAGAAAAGGTCAATGTGTCTCCATCTATGAAGTGTTACGACTTTTGATCATTTCATGCTCCTTTTAAACTGAAACTCAAATAAATCAAATCACCTTAAATAAATTCTTCACGTAAACTCATATTTGGTGCACTTGTACCTAAATCAGAGTAAGTGTCCTCATTACTGATTGATCCCATCCTATTTCATATACACAAGAAGTGTGTGACGTTATACAGTAGAAAATACCTTTTAACTCGGAAACGGTACGTTGAATCGAAAAAATAATTAAAAATCTCCCCAATACCCCTGGTTCTGATTGTCCGTTCTGCGTTGAATGCAAAAGGTCCGAAACCCGTATTTCGAAAATAAATTTCGGAAACAAGAGGTGTCATACAGTAAAAAAGGTCTTATAACTCGGAAATGGTGCGCTGAATTGAGAAAATATCTGTGAATCGAGGCGGGGTAATTGTTAGTTTTAATCAATTAATTAATTGATTGAAAATTTAATTGATTAATCCCAAACAGTGGTTACCATCACATCACATCTAAACAGTAGACCTAATAATAATTAATTATTGTAATAACTAGATATATTTTCGATATTTTCAAATTTTTATTTATATGGACCGTTTATGTATATTAATTTCGAGTAATTTGAATGGCGCATGGCGTCGTGAAGATGGCACCACTTACATGTTGCTTTCGTAATCTCTACCACAGTTAATAGGGACCCGTTAGATGCTCCAGAAAAGCGTGATCGCCAGGAGAAGAGGCCTTAGCCGGAGGGTCTCAGCTGGTGGGTCTCAGCCATTAGCCAAGAGGAGGAGGCCCCGCGAAGTGAATTAATTTCAACATTGTATATCCTAATAATTAATCATTTGAGTGATTTATTTTTGCACTCGATATTAGTTAATTAAAAACCAAGCCTGAGTAAAAATGACTCAATAATAGTTAAAAACTCATATTAGAGAAAAAGTCAACTCTAAATTGGTTTTGTATACTCTGAATAGAGGCAAATATCACTCACTTGACAGGTAGCAGTAACTGGGATTTGAGTAAAACTCATTCATTTTTGATGCAATAGTTTTACTCAGTTGTACTCATACTAATAGAGTGAAAATTTCACTCAATCGGGTATGGACATAAATTGATACATTATTGAGTAAAATTGAGTGAAATTTGAGTGAATTTTTTTTACTAAACTGTCGCTGCATTCGATTCAATCTTCTAAACTTTTTCATTCTATAAGGTTTTTTTTTAATAAAGAAGCTTACCTATTCAATTTATTTTGTTTTATGATTCTGTCTTTTTCTCTATTTCTTCAGCTTTCATTTTCTTTTTATTTTCATTTTTATGACAGTCCTCCATGTATCACTGGAGACAGCTAAAGGAACTCTTCTTTAAGCCTCTTTTTTATAATTTATTTTAGAAATAAGAAAAAGGTCCAATTTCTCACAATCCTTTTATTTTTAAAAGACTACCGGTTTCGAAGTCAGACTTTTTACCCCATCTTCAGGTCTTATAAGGATATCACAATAACAGGAATCTATTCAACCATTTTAATATCCAAAACATATTAAGATTTTGTCAAATTAGATAAAATTCCCTTTTTTTTAAGACCAAATACAAACAACGCAATAGGTTGTTATTAAATCTAACTTTTCAGAACAAAAAAAAAATCTTTTTATTTGTTGACAATATTTCCTCCAGGAAAAATAATTATTGTTTTAAATAGTGAGGGTAGTATAATGGAAGTTTGCTATGATTTGACGTAACTGTTTTCTCCGCTACAGGCCTCATAGAAAGAGTGCAATGTGGTTGTGCAGATTCATTTTCTGAGGTATTTTCCTTATTCTGATTCAGCGCGATGTGGTTGGAGAACAGTAAAAATGATTTCATGTTTTCTTCCCTCACATTCTCGTTCATCATTTAGTTCCAGTTTTATGAATTTCCTGATCTCAAAGACTGTTGCATATTTTACAGATCCGTAAAAAGATCTTTACTAGTCTTCCAATTCGATTTTCTAAACCAATAGAAAGTTTATGTCTAGGAATTTTCTTTATTTTGTTGAAATTTCTGCTGTTGACGTTGATGTTTAGACACCTTTGCAGCCATTTATTATTATATCTGGAGTATGTTTTAGAACACCTTGAAAAACTCGGAAAATGATGTTTTTGTAATTTCTGTCCAGAATTATTTATTCTCCATAACTGAAATTATAGCTTTCATGATTTTTTTAATGGGCTAAATTCGGACACAGCCATTGGTTGCAGCAGATGTGTCGAATATGGAATGATATCAACTGAATTTGCTTTTCGACATAAAAATTTGAGAGATGTAATTTATAAAAAATAGACACATTAATCATATACTCATAAAATGTATCACCACATATCCATCCAGTTTCAAACTCTTTATCACATTAGCTGATATACTTGAGTATATATGAAAATGATCATTGGTGGAGCTTTTCCTCATCATTAGCTGTAACTTATGCATTCTTTTTCACCGTTTCCTGTTGTATACACATTCATCTCCCATTCTCCTGTTACACTCCACTTTCACCCACATTAAAGGCACCAATTTCGAATTTGAGATTCTGTTACATATTCCCTTGCAACATGTTAGATTTTGAAACACTCTTTGAGTAATTTTCGGATGCTACCTTAATATAGACCACTTGTTTCCTGGCCGGTTGTTCTCAAATGGATTTTCTCTCAAGTGTATTTCAGATGGCATTCATATCCACTGATCAATAATATGTTCTACTTCCGGTCTTAGGATAAGGAGATATTTCTGTTGATTTACATAAAATACTTTTGCTGCAGTGACAACGCAGACTTCCTTTTGCATATCCTTGATAGCTTTAGCCATTTGTTCATTGTTGTATTACTTTTTGGGAATCATTGTCTGAAACTCTAAAGAAGTCATGAACGAGCTTTGTTGTTCATTGTTGAACCGTTTTCAATATCTTGCAGAATTTTTCCTCCGTCTTTAACTAATAATATTATAGGAAACAACTACTCCGCGGACTACATCCCAGTACAGCATTGAATTACACCTCAATATCTTTATGATAATTGCCATATTTTGCCTCTACTAGCAAGCTTTATGGCACTAGGCGCTGAATAACATTGACAATTAAAAAATTACATATTTTAGGCTATACCAGATTATTCATTCTTGTGCTTTCTCGTATCACGATACCTTTCACTTAAAACCTCGCCATGCCACATTAAAACTTACAGCGGTGCAAGCATCGATTTCAGGAACTATGAAACTTGGCATCTGTACCAGCTGCTCTATGCACATGCTAAAACATGACGCGACATTGACTGACTGTTGAGAATCATGAATGTTCCTATCAGCATAATTCGATTTAGTATTCCAAATAGATTGACTTAAAGATAAATAGTAAATAGATCCACCCAAAACTCTCTATTTTGGTTTCTTTTTAAGTAAAATCAGCAGGACTCCACATATTGAAATTTAATTCAAAAGGCTTTGACTCTAGATGCCGCGTCTCTGCTAGTTGCAACTGTACATGTGGGGGCTTTAAGTTAAGGATGTCGGGTAACTTATTAACGAGAATTTTTCCACATATGATGTGATTGTAGTTTGTTGCAATTCTCACATATTTTAGTTATAACTAAAAATTGTGTTGATACAATCAAACAATCAAAATTCAACAACAAAATAATTTAACTGATAAATAAGCTTGAATTTACATTGTTATTCTTTACTGTGTACTGTCCTAGTAGGGTAAAAGCAATAGCAATTGTCACTGTATTGATGATTCTTTTGTTATACTTATAATTTCAGAAATATGAATATTTTCTATATTTAGGTGAAACTATATCTGATCTATATGGTAAAAAGCACGTGCTACTTTCGGTGGAGGCTGTACCTTTTGTTCTTACAGATTTTCTCAGCTATTTTGATGACAATGCTTGTTTCTTTTCGTATTACGTCTATTGAATGACATTTTGTTGATAGTAAAGTTTTTACGCCATATTTTATAAATATTTTACTTAGAGATGGCGTGTCAATTACTGGAAACTTAATGTAGTATAAGCCCCATAAAAATGCGTTTTATTATTCCATTATTATGACTTCATACAATGCAGTTGGTATTGGCTAAATAATTTTATGCTTTTTAAAACACGAATAATGTTTTCTGAAAATTAGTTTACATTATTTTAAATGTAATTGGAATTCTCTGAAATCCAATTGCCGAATTCTGAATATGAAATGGTGCAAGTAACGTGTTGTTCTGAAATAAAATTTGCCAAGTAAGCACTTCTGGAAAGATGTAAAATTGTTTAAGACCCCAGCTTCAGTTGCTTTAAATATTAAATCATAAGTAACATTAATAATCGCTAATTGGCGTCAAAATATTCAAAAGTGCAGAATTTTCAACTCTTCAAATAGGTAATTGTTTCTCGGAATATATCAAAAATAAATACCAGGACTTCTTCCATTCGAACTGTTATCTGTGTATGTAGTACAATTTTAAAACATTAGATATGTGCCACCTATTGATTTTGTAACGTAATATCTCAAGTTAAACTTTTGGTGACCTTTTTGGTAGTAACTGGATTAAAGTAAGAGGAAAAAAATCCGTCCGATCTGCAATTTGACATACTATCATTAAAAATCAAAACACCGAAAAGTAACGTTTATTAGAGCGTAATAACTTTTTGCGAATCTCTTTACACATGGCTTAATCGGTAGTTCCAGACGTGTTTTTGCCGCCCGTATTGTCCACAAGTTGTTTGCCCGGTTTTCCACGATTCTTGACATTTTTCGTTATACAGCTGCCCATTGTGTTAGAGTTATATAAACATCATTACTGTTGGCGCCCGAGCGGATGTTAATTGATATATTCATCACAGATAAAGCTAATTATTTTCTTTCCACGATCCGTACACGCAGTAATAACAATTACGGAATTATGTGATTTAATTGCAGTAAATAATATTAATTAAATAGATAGCATGTACAATAACAAATTGGCTTAAGATCTCCATTTTTCAGCGCAGGCTGGTATAGTGCTGGATTTCAGTAACATTTTTAATTTTATCTTTATAAAACATCTGACAAAAATATTTAGCTCATAAAAATGAATTTATTTGTAAATAGGTACACAGAACTGTCATCACTAGAGATAATTGTTGTTTTTTAATTAAAATTCAAAATTCATATTTTACGTTAATATAACAATTTGTTTACATATAAAAACGACTATACAGGCTGTTACAAAAAAAACAATAACAAAAACAATATTAGAGTTTTATTCCCGTGTCCATAGTTATTTCTAGGCTTCTCGAGTGCTCAAAATTCAAACAAATTCTGATATATTTTTTTTTTTTCAGGATATTCATACAAGTAATATAAGTACATCTGACATGCTTTTTCACAGTTGCAGTTACAGATATAATAAATTCTGATAATATTACGCTTATCATAATTGTTAGCCTTTGCCAAAACGAAAATGTTTTTGAACATTTACTGATATTTTTTAAAGAATAATATTCAGTTGGCGTTTTGGTTGTTCATATGCATTTTTAGGAATTAATTTGTCATAATAAAATTAAAATTGTATCAATCTTTTAATTCTGACGCAACAAATTATTGAGTTATGTATGACCAAGTGATGGTAATAGTTAATAATAATAAATGTTTTATTGTAACGAGTGGTGGTAATAGTTTAAATAACTAGATAGATTCCACTTACAGTGTACGATAATTCAATAAACAAAGAAATCTAAATACAAAATTTAGATAAATTTGGAACGAATACACTGAAGATGAATTTTTCGAGACAAAACGTCTGAATCTGGTTCGGGCTGAGGCAGTACAGTATTGGGAGCATAAAGGTTTGCAAAAAATGTAATAAAATTTCTAGGGTCGTATTTAAAAAAATGAAGTTGATGATGGTCCTGGAGAGACGAAACGGTACATACAAAAATTTATTATGCCATTCGATAGAGGGCAAAAAGTGGACATGACAAAATTGTTCTTTTTTTAATATCACCTCAAACAAGGCTTAAATGAAACAAAAACGGATTTCCAAAATTTCGATTTCTTTCAAATATTTCGAAAACTAATCAAGTTAGCCTTGATTTTTTAGAGGCATAATGTTGGTCCCCTAGTTACGCAACTTTGCCCCCATTTAAGCTACTTCGTAGCTCTTACCGTTTCCGAGATCCCTGTAGTGAGAAACGAATTTGTAACAGTCTGTACATATTCCTTCAATTTATACAGGATGTAAATCAGTTAGTTATGACATTGTTCAGAGTATTTGCTATTATTAAGGTTGAGTATAAAAGTTTCACTTTGCCACATCCGTCATGTGGTAATCCTTAATGCAGTAAACATTTTTTTTCTGTAACGGGAAAAAAGTTTGACATTTTATCTCTGTTGACAGGTAACTAAATGTCACTTTTTATGAAATTGCTTTTGTCCCCGGGAAAAAATGAGTACTTTTTTCCCGAATATATACAATATACAAGTAACGCGATTTAGCTGGCAATAATTTTTGTGACGCTACTTTCGCTGCTTCTACTAACTCCGGTGCAGTCAGAAAACTCGGAATCAGACATTTTTTAACTTTCTACTACCTCCGTACTTCTACTAACTCGGGTGCAGTCAGAAAACTCGGAATCAGACATTTTTTAACTTTATATTATTCAAAATAACCACTAAACAACCACTAAGTTTGCAATTTTTAAATCAAATCACAGAATTAAATTACAGATATTTGATTACTTTAAAGGTTTCCTTAGCAACGCAGATGTAATTGTCGCTATAAGTATAACAGCCTACCAATTTAAAACTTTAGTGACTAATATATTGTAATAATGTTTTTTCAATATTAAATCGTTGTTTTTCCCGTCACAGAAAAAAATAGTGTATTATACACGGGAAAAAAGTAGATTTTACCTCTCGGTTTTTTGTCTCCCTCCGCTTCGCGTCGGGAGACAACACAACCTCGAGCTAAAATCTAGTACTTTTTTCCCTTGTATAATAAATATCTATT
>NW_019416224.1:849019-911927 GCF_000390285.2 Anoplophora glabripennis | reverse complement strand
TTATTTAAAAAATCATTAATTTGTATAATCGTAAAAATCGCAGATTTCTTGGGCGTATAACCTTTCCCATTTTGTTTCAGAAATGTAATTAGTTTGAAATATTTTGAAATGTCTATATTATTATTGGATTTTAACATACTTTTAATCATTGAATAATTCGACCACACTGTTGATGGCTTTTGTTGTTGTGCCAGTTCCACAAAAAAAGCCAATAACACCGTCTCCGAAAAAGAACTGCATATCTTTTTCATCTTCCATTCCATAAATCTTGAATACGCGGTTTCGTAAATTTTCCGCGATTTAGCTGGCAATAATTTTTGTGACGCTACTTTCGCTGCTTCTACTAACTCCGGTGCAAGTCAGAAAACTCGGAATCAGACATTTTTTAACTTTATATTATTCAAAATAACCACTAAACAACCACTAAGTTTGCAATTTTTAAATCAAATCACAGAATTAAATTGACAGATATTTAATTACTTTAAAGGTTTCCTTAGCAACGCAGATAATTGTCGCTATAAGTATAACAGCCTACCAGTTTAAAACTTTAGTGACTAATATATTGTAATAATGTTTTTTCAATATTAAATCGTTGTTTTTCCCGTCACAGAAAAAAATAGTGTATTATACACGGGAAAAAAGTAGATTTTACCTCTCTGTTTTTTGTCTCCCTCCGCGTCGGGAGACAACACAACCTCGAGCTAAAATCTAGTACTTTTTTCCCTTGTATAATAAATATCTATTAATTTTTATTATAGTGTTCATTTTATACACTTTAAGGGTTGATTTTCTGAGTGATTTTAAATGGAATAGATAATATAGGTTAACATGGATCTGCAAAACGGTAGTTTTCAAGATACAGGGTACTGTAGTTAAAAAAATCACTTATTGTGAAATATTCTGAAGGTGTTTGATATAGAATAGTGAAACTTTAGGCTACAAATCTACGAAATTCTTATATAAATACGTGTACGAATGGCGGATATACAGGGAATTATACTAAAACTCCAAAAATCCGGTGCCAGTGAATATTTGGAAAGGACCCCGCTCAAACCTTATGGGAAATGGCTCCCGGTTAAATTGGCTGAATTATGAATATATGTTACGTATCTCGGCATTCTGAACAAATGTCTTCATAGGCGCAAAGTCCAAAATTCCACGGGTTCCGAGATAAACCCACCCAACCCCTAGAAACCACCCCTACCAAACCACAAGCAGACCCTGGAAACAGCGATTTTAGTCACTTATTTTTCTCGAAATAATTAAATTCCATACCACAAGCATGGTAACCCGCCTACCCCCTATCCCACTTAACCCCTGGAATCCACCCCCACCGAATAACAATCAGATTAACTCACAAGTGGGTTAACTGCTCTACCCCCTAACCCACCTAATCTCTAAAAACCACTCCTGCCAAACCACAATTAGGCACATAACCCTGGGAACAGCGAGTTTAGTCGCTTATTTTTATTGAAATAATTAAATTCCACACTACAAGCATCTCATCATCCCCATCTCACNTTAAGGGTTGATTTTCTGAGTGATTTTAAATGGAATAGATAATATAGGTTAACATGGATCTGCAAAACGGTAGTTTTCAAGATACAGGGTACTGTAGTTAAAAAAATCACTTATTGTGAAATATTCTGAAGGTGTTTGATATAGAATAGTGAAACTTTAGGCTACAAATCTACGAAATTCTTATATAAATACGTGTACGAATGGCGGATATACAGGGAATTATACTAAAACTCCAAAAATCCGGTGCCAGTGAATATTTGGAAAGGACCCCGCTCAAACCTTATGGGAAATGGCTCCCGGTTAAATTGGCTGAATTATGAATATATGTTACGTATCTCGGCATTCTGAACAAATGTCTTCATAGGCGCAAAGTCCAAAATTCCACGGGTTCCGAGATAAACCCACCTAACCCCTAGAAACCACCCCTACCAAACCACAAGTAGACGCTGGGAACAGCGATTTTAGTCACTTATTTTTCTCGAAATAATTAAATTCCATACCACAAGCATGGTAACCCGCCTACCCCCTATCCCACTTAACCCCTGGAATCCACCCCCACCGAATAACAATCAGATTAACTCACAAGTGGGTTAACTGCTCTACCCCCTAACCCACCTAATCTCTAAAAACCACTCCTGCCAAACCACAATTAGGCACATAACCCTGGGAACAGCGAGTTTAGTCGCTTATTTTTATTGAAATAATTAAATTCCACACTACAAGCATCTCATCATCCCCATCTCACCTAACCCCTAGAAACCACCCC
This sequence comes from Anoplophora glabripennis, assembly GCF_000390285.2. Classification (NCBI taxonomy): domain Eukaryota; kingdom Metazoa; phylum Arthropoda; class Insecta; order Coleoptera; family Cerambycidae; genus Anoplophora; species Anoplophora glabripennis. The sequence continues at coordinate 909,640 of NW_019416224.1, read as the reverse complement.
TACCAAACGACAAGCAGGCTAACCTACGTAACCCTGGGAACAGCGAGTTTAGTCAATTACGTGGGTTAGGGGGTAGGCGGGTTAACGCGTTTGTGGTGTGGAATTTAATTATTTGAAGAAAAATAAGCTATTAAACTCGCTGTTTCCAGGGTCATGTGGGTTAGCCTACTTGTAGGGGTGGTTTCTAAGGGCTACGTGGGTTAGGGGTAGGCGGGTTAGCCCGTTTGTGGTGTGTAATTTGATTATTTCAAGAAAAATAATCGACTAAACTCGCTGTTCCCAGGGTTAGGTGAGTTAGCCTGATTGTTGTTTGGCGGGGGTGGTTCCTAGGGTTTAGGTGGGATAGGGGGTAGGCGGGTTACCATGCTTGTGGTATGGAATTTTATTGTTTCAAGAAAAATAAGCGACTAAACTCGTTGTTCCCAGGGTCTGCTTGTGGTTTGGTAGGGGTGGTTTCTAGTGGTTAGATGGGTTTACCTTTCGCTCATGAAGACATTTGTTCAGAACGCCGAGATACGTAACATATAAAAAACTCAGCCAATTTAACCGGGAGCCATTTCCCATAAGGTTTGTGCGGGGTCCTTTGTCACCAGTTTTAACTCCATATTGGACATTTATTTTCGTTACCATGCACTNACCAAACCACAAGCAGACCCTGGAAACAGCGATTTTAGTCGCTTATTTTTCTCGAAATAATTAAATTCCATACCACAAGCATGGTAACCCGCCTACCCCCTATCCCACTTAACCCCTGGAATCCACCCCCGCCGAATAACAATCAGATTAACTCACCTAACCCTGGGAACAGCGAGTTTAGTCGATTATTTTTCTGAGAAATAATTAAATTCCGCACCACAAGTGGGTTAACTGCCCTACCCCCTAACCCACCTAATCCCTAAAAACCACTCCTACCAAACCACAATAGGCACATAACCCTGGGAACAGCGAGTTTAGTCGCTCATTTTTATTGAAATAAATAAATTCCACACTACAAGCATCTCATCATCCCCATCTCACCTAACCTCTAGAAACCACCCCTACCAAACCACAAGCAGGCTAACCCACGTAACCCTGGAACAGCGAGTTTAGTCAATTAGAACTGATAGAACTGTTCCCAGGGTCAGGTGGGTTAGCCTACTTGTGGTTTGGTAGGGGTGGTTTCTAATTGCTACGTGGGTTAGGGGGTAGGCGAGTTAACGCGCTTGCGGTGTGGAATTTAATTATTTGAAGAAAAATAAGCTATTAAACTCTCTGTTTCCAGGGTCATGTGGGATAGCCTACTTGTGTAGGGGTGGTTTCTAAGGTCTACGTGGGTTAGGGGGTAGACGGGTTATCGCGCTTGTGGTGTGGAATTTAATTATTTCAAGAAAAATAAGCGATTAAAATCGCCGTTCCCAGGGTCAGGTGGGTTAGCCTACTTGTGTAGGGGTTGTTTCTAAGGTCCACGTGGGTTAGGGGCGTGGAATTTTATTATTTCAAGAAAAATAAGCGATTAAACTCGTTTCCAGGGTCAGGTGGGTTAGCCTGATTGTTGTTTGGCGAGGGTGGTTTCTAGGGGTTAGGTGGGATAGGGGGTAGGCGAGTTACCATGCTTGTGGCATGGAATTTAATTATTTCAAGAAAAGTAAGCGACTAAACTCGCTGGTTCCAGGGTCTGCTTGTGGTTTGGTAGGGGTGGTTTCTAGGGGTTAGATGGGTTTAACTCGGAACCCGTGAAGTTTTAGACTTTCGCTCATGAAGACATTTGTTCAGGACGCCAATTTAACCGGGAGCCATTTCCCATAAGGTTTGTGCGGGGTCCTTTGTCACCAGTTTTAACTCCATATTGGACATTTATTTTCGTTACCATGNAACGCGCTTGCGGTGTGGAATTTAATTATTTGAAGAAAAATAAGCTATTAAACTCTCTGTTTCCAGGGTCATGTGGGATAGCCTACTTGTGTAGGGGTGGTTTCTAAGGTCTACGTGGGTTAGGGGGTAGACGGGTTATCGCGCTTGTGGTGTGGAATTTAATTATTTCAAGAAAAATAAGCGATTAAAATCGCCGTTCCCAGGGTCAGGTGGGTTAGCCTACTTGTGTAGGGGTTGTTTCTAAGGTCCACGTGGGTTAGGGGCGTGGAATTTTATTATTTCAAGAAAAATAAGCGATTAAACTCGTTTCCAGGGTCAGGTGGGTTAGCCTGATTGTTGTTTGGCGAGGGTGGTTTCTAGGGGTTAGGTGGGATAGGGGGTAGGCGAGTTACCATGCTTGTGGCATGGAATTTAATTATTTCAAGAAAAGTAAGCGACTAAACTCGCTGGTTCCAGGGTCTGCTTGTGGTTTGGTAGGGGTGGTTTCTAGGGGTTAGATGGGTTTAACTCGGAACCCGTGAAGTTTTAGACTTTCGCTCATGAAGACATTTGTTCAGGACGCCAATTTAACCGGGAGCCATTTCCCATAAGGTTTGTGCGGGGTCCTTTGTCACCAGTTTTAACTCCATATTGGACATTTATTTTCGTTACCATGCACTTCATTAAACCGAACATAACTCTATAACTACTTGTTAAGCATCTATGATTTTTTTTTTCGAGGTACCTATATAGATCCTAATACAACCTGATAATGAAAAATTATAGAAAATAATTGCTACATTTTTTCCGAGCAAATTTTCTTGCTACCTCTTAACAAAATGCAATTTCTGCGCCATTGATTTTTCAGATTTCATAATTAATTTGTACTTAAAATTGTATTTTCAGCACAAAAAAATATCCATGAACTTTTTGTGAGAAGCGAGAAGTTCGAGACTTATTTTGCATTTTGTGGAGACAAGTAGTTGTCGAATTTTCAAAACATTCTACTAGTATACGTATTTATATTCGAAATTAATGAATTTGTACGTTAATTAGATTATGAAATGTTTTCAAATATATTTTAAAACAGATTTTTTAAGTCAACAATATTGAGTTTTACAATTAGTTGCAATGGAATTAATTGCATAATGTGAATAACGTTTAGTAACAAACTGAATTCGATCAGACGCGATAACATTCATCTAAGTTGTGACCTTGATTTCCATATTACACTGAGGAATCGTTGGTCTCAATTTTTTTTTTAAATAATCGGGGTCCAACTCAGACAGTTACGTAAGACCGCTACTACCAAATGGTCAGTACTTTTCAAACATGCAATTCAGAACTACGATGGTTCTGAAAACAAGTTCCCACTAAGACGGAGCCACATTACAGATGAAATCAACGCTATTTCTTGTGCAGTGATCTTTCGAATAAATGAGTATTAAAACACAAACGGTGCTCACTGAAAAATAATCTTAAAATAAAATTTATTAATTATTTTGGTAATAAATTTGTTTTGATATAAAAATTCTGAGTAGTTACCTTTGTTTTACTGAGTAAAACAAGAAAATAATTTGTATTATTCCACTATAAAGTCGTACACTACAGATAAAAGACACTGCGTTTTCATCCCTTTAACAGTTATCAAAATGCACAACACTATTAAGTCGATATTACCTCCTCAGTTTAACTTCAAATTTACAACCTGATTACAGTTAACGAAAGAGGGCGCTGTCTTAGAATAAGCGTATTTTATTTCAAATAAGGCTATAAATAGGCTTTACATAGTGTAGGTTGATACGTTTCATCACAACAAATAACGCCATTAATTTAATGAAAACGATCTGTATCTATATGTATTATTTTGCATATACGTTTATGTACTTTGCGCCATTAATACCGTATAGGTAGAGTTAAGTACGGACCACAGTATTTAATCATACCTTTGTCGACATAAATCACTGTTCCCTTATTTGAATCATGGCGGCGTACAAAAACAACCAAACAGAAATAAACGTAAATGGATAATATAAATAAACATTTATGCATATTATAAATGAACCTGTCAGTCAAACAAACGCTGTGTTCCAAGCCGCATAATAGTATGTACGGCAATGAAAAAACAAACTGCTTCATGTCAGGGCAGAGCAGAAACAAGAATAACATAAACTTTACGTCCATTATACTTTTTAATTGTATAAACAAAAGCGAAATCGCCCTGCTTTTTATGCACTCTCTTCGCATACGGACGTTTTAAAACGGAAATCGATCTTCGAATATAGATGGGCACTGGCTGTTGTTTTATACGGTCGTAAAAAGCTAAAAATACTCGTATTTGGTAGTTAGTATCACTTAAGGTGGCTTTGTGATTTAATACTCTTATTTTTCTGTAAGAAATAATTTTGATTGACAGTTACTGCCCAACTAACAGACAGTGACAAAGTAAACAGGACTTTACAAAAATAGGTATTTCTAGTAAGGCCATCTATTGGCTGATACACTGACAAAATTTCATGACATACGGACGAATAGAAGCGGAGTTGTTGCGTCTGAAGTGAAGTTTGTGTCATCGGTACAAAAATGAGCGTCGAACAAAGAGTTAATACATATTAAGTTTTATTTAAACTTGGTAACACTTTTACCGAAACGTTTCAATTGATGAACCAAGTTTGTTTTATGGTGATGATTGTTTATCCCGTGGCAGAGTTCATGAGTGGTACGCGATTTAAAAACGATCGTGAGGACATAAATGATGAGTAACATGGCCAACCGAAATCCGTGATCAGTGCAAATTCCATAGAAATAATGCGTGAATTCATCAAAGATCAGCCAAATTCTTCATTGAAATTCATGGAATTGGAATTAAGCATTTCAAAAACATCAGTTTGTCGCATTTTGGCTGAACATTTGATGTACCGAAAAGTGTCTGCACGGTTTGTTCCGCACAATTTGACTGACGACCAAAAATTACTCAGAATTCAGCATTCGAAGGGTATCATCAAGGAGGCCAAAAAGGAAAAAACTTCCTTTACAACATTGTAACTAGTAATAAAATGTGGTGATTTCAATATGATCTAGAAACTAAACACCAAAGTGCCGAAAGGAAGGCATCACACGAGTCAAAACTCAAAAAATCTCGGTTGGAGAAGTCAAAATTNGCTTCCTTAGTTGATAAGTTTCTGTAGGTAACGCTGTCGAGTTTTTTTTATTAATGATTTTTCATTTTTTTACAGCACTTGAAAGTCAAAATATCGATTTTTCATTAAAAAAATCGGAAATTTTGTTATTTTAAAATACCTTAAAATTAAAAAAAATAAAAAAAACTCGACAGCGTTACCTCGTCATTTATGTAAAGAAAGAGTATGCAAAATTTCAAAAGGATCGGTGCAGTAAATTTTGAGCTAGAGAGGGCACCGACTCTGAAAAAGCTAAGTGTGAGAAACACGCGTTTAAAAGTTTCAAAGATTTTTTTTTTATATACTTACACTGAATCATCGATGCCAGCTCCATAAAGCGAAGGGCTTTCAGCTAAGATGTCTACTGCATCATTTTGCTCTTGTCTACGTCGATCTCTGCTTTCTTTGCTTTCTTTGGCAGCTTCTTGCTCAGCTCGGCCTATTCGAATGATGTCTACTGTCCGCGTCCATTCATGAGAACTTGTTCCTGTTTTGATACCCATCTCTTGCATAAATGTCAGCAAAGCAAAACAGCCTTCATTAAAAATGCAGACTCTTACATTTGCTGCGATTTCAACAATATTTGAGGAACCATTAATAATTTTTGGACTAATTTTCCAAATGAGTTGGTTCAGACTCTCATTATTGTTTTGAGTGAAGCCTCCAACACATCGCTCCAGAAGGGTGTCCTTATTCAAGTCCTCATAAATAGGCTTCATGGCTTCTAAAACCTTACTTGGAAGTGCAGTGTAACTATATTTGAATGACTCCAGACCTTCTTCAGTTGCAGCTTTCTGCCATTCACACCATGAGTCTGCGCCACTCGGACACTGGAGCGCGAAACCGGTACGGAGAGATGGAGACTTACAACTCCATATCTCCGATAGTTTTACTCCAATCGACTTCAAATTTTCACACAATAATATTAATATGTTGTGCATTAATATAAAACAAATTAAAAAACAAAATTTTTTAAATAAAAAAATACCATACCCCCCCCTTAAGGTGGCATTGTGATTTAATACTCTTATTTTTCTGTAAGAAATAATTTTTATTGACAGTTACTGCTATCATCCCAACTAACAGACAGTGACAAAGTAAACAGGATTTTACAAAAATAGGTATTTCTAGTAAGGCCATCTATTGGCTGATACACTGACAAAATTTCATGACATTCGGACGAATAGAAGCGGAGTTGTTGCGTCTGAAGTGAAGTTTGTGTCGTCGGTACAAAAATGAACGTCGAACAAAGAGTTAATACATATTAAGTTTTATTTAAACTTGGTAAAACTTTTACCGAAACGTTTCAATTGATGAACCAAGTTTGTTTTATGGTGATGATTGTTTATCCCGTGGCAGAGTTCATGAGTGGTACGCGATTTAAAAACGATCGTGAGGACATAAATGATGAGTAACATGGCCAACCGAAATCCGTGATCAGTGCAAATTCCATAGAAATAATGCGTGAATTCATCAAAGATCAGCCAAATTCTTCATTGAAATTCATGGAATTGGAATTAAGCATTTCAAAAACATCAGTTTGTCGCATTTTGGCTGAACATTTGATGTACCGAAAAGTGTCTGCACGGTTTGTTCCGCACAATTTGACTGACGACCAAAAATTACTCAGAATTCAGCATTCGAAGGGTATCATCAAGGAGGCCAAAAAGGAAAAAACTTCCTTTACAACATTGTAACTAGTAATAAAATGTGGTGATTTCAATATGATCTAGAAACTAAACACCAAAGTGCCGAAAGGAAGGCATCACACGAGTCAAAACTCAAAAAATCTCGGTTGGAGAAGTCAAAATTGAAGACTTTGCTTTTACGATTCGAAGGGCATTGTCCAAAAAGAGTTCGTTCCATCGAACCAAACCGTTAAAGCACGATTCTATTTTGACATTTTGAAGCATTTGGTGCATCTCATTCGTGATATTCGGCCAGAAGGCTACTGGTGAAGTAGTAATAGTTAAACCTAAAAAAGTTCAAGAGTGTAAAGTAACTAAGGAAGTTGTTAAGAAAACTTTAAATCCAGCAAAATTGGAAGTAGGTATTACTCAAATGAAGGATACCAGAGAAGGAGGAATATTAATAAAATGTAAAAGTAAGGAGGAAGTTAAGAAGATAAAAACTGAAGTTGAAAAGAAATTGAAAAAGAATTATGATGTAAAGACACCTGAACAGAAAAATCCACAGATAAAAATTGTTGATCTTGAAGAAGACATAGACGCAGAAATTTTAGAAAATTGTATATTAAAGCAAAATGCCTATTTAAATAATGAAAGTTATGTCTTAAAAGTTAAGGTTGTANTCAGCCAAATTCATCATTGAAATTCATGGAATTGGAATTAAGCATTTCAAAAACATCAGTTTGTCGCATTTTGGCTGAACATTTGATGTACCGAAAAGTGTCTGCACGGTTTGTTCCGCACAATTTGACTGACGACCAAAAATTACTCAGAATTCAGCATTCGAAGGGTATCATTAAGGAGGCCAAAAAGGAAAAAACTTCCTTTACAACATTGTAACTAGTAATAAAATGTGGTGATTTCAATATGATCTAGAAACTAAACACCAAAGTGCCGAAAGGAAGGCATCACACGAGTCAAAACTCAAAAAATCTCGGTTGGAGAAGTCAAAATTGAAGACTTTGCTTTTACGATTCGAAGGGCATTGTCCAAAAAGAGTTCGTTCCATCGAGCCAAACCGTTAAAGAACGATTCTATTTTGATATTTTGAAGCATTTGATGCATCTCATTCGTGATATTCGGCCAGAATATCGAGCAGAAGGAAGTTGGCGTTTGTTGCACGATAATGCGCCATCTCGTCGATCGACACTTGTGACCGATTTTTTTCTTACTAAATGTCTCATTTTTACTGTCAACCACTCCCCGTATTCTCCTGATTTGGTACCATGCGACTTTTACCTTTTCGGAAAAATGCATTTGCCAATGAAAGGAAAGCGTTTTGTGGACGTAGAAGCCACCCAAAAGGCTTGTACCAACATTCTGAAGGATATTAGTCCAATCAAATTGTCGAAAATACCTCATTTTTTGCCAAAAAATAGTTCAGTAATTGAAAATATGTAAAAATTCGGAAAGATTCCGTAGAATTCAATGAACTACTTTACCCTACCTGAATTTTTGGGCTTCATATTCGAAATGGCGTCCAAAGTTCACAAAAAACAATTTTTTCATTTATAAGAAAAACTAAACATTAAAAAAAATGTTTCATACAAAAGTTGTACAAATTTTTAATACGGACCGAATAAACTCAAACCGGTTTTGATCGATAAATAAATTAATTAGTTATTGCAAAAAAAACCGCTAAAATTCGCAATTTTTTCAAATAGCTGTATCTCTCAAAAATAAATATTTTTTATGATCTGGGTGGAAGGATAGCTCTTGGAGAACAAAATAAAATGATTTTTTCAAAATTGAAGGATATTTTATAGTTTTTGTAAAAATAAATTCTCATTTATTAATATTAAGGGTTGACATTCACACATGTTATAGTTGAATACTTGTACTTCAATATAAAAAATAGTCCGCTACGATTGGTCCCATTTTCTTTTATTAAACTTCATTTTTATGGGCCCCATATTTCTTGCTCGGCTTGACACGTAGATGCGCGCGGCGCGGGTAGAAGGCTGTAATACTACTATTGTATATGTCGATTTATAAAACTTTTTTATCAACTATTTTGTATTTACATAGAAAAATTCTTGATTTGAGCTATTTGAAAGAATAGTGATTTTTAGCGGTTTTTATAACAATAACAAATTTATTTATTTCGATCCGTATTAAAAATTTTCGCAACTTTTATTTGAAAGGTTTTTTTTGCAAACTTTGGACGCCATTTTGGAAATGAAGCCCATAAATTCAGGTGGGATAAAGTAATTCATTGAATTCTACGGAATTTTTTCTAATTTTTACATACCTACAATTTAATTACTGATTATTACTTATTATTTTTTTGGCACCTGAAAAAGTAATTTGATTGGACTATATCCCGGCCGATGATCGAATACACCAATTCGACATGCACCCTGTAGAATGAAAACGAGTAACATTTTACCAAGACACGTTGGTCCGAAACACTTTATTTTGATACTCCTTAGCTAATGTCCAATTAATTATGGGACACCCAGTATTTCATTTTCTTACAAGAATAGAAATGTACTGATATATCCTGAAAGAGGAATAATAATAATAATTAAAAGTGACTGTTCTTAATTGTTTTATATTGAATTCTTTCCACAAAGTAAGGTGCGCATTATGTTTGTAGGGATGTGTTGATCGTAGGGCGAATATGTTTCATTAGTATAGGTAGAGCAAAACAGTAAAAAAAATGTTCGATGGAACAGTTTCAATTACAGTTGGAATTCATTCATCATCGATGAGCATATTCGGATCTGAAGCCACATGTTTTTCGCGCTTCATGAAACTTGTTAAAATATTCATACAGACGCACAAAAAAATCACCATATATATCCGCGAATGACAAACATTGCGCTTGATAAACCATAAGGGGCACCCGTTTTGTTTGTTTTTATAATCTGCTTAGATTAATTAACAAAATTTGGCTGTTACTCTCATTTATGCTATTTGTCCAAATACTTCGTCAAAAACATGCTTAAGTGAAATAGTTACACTTAAATCGAGTTTACATCGATTAGTTGGGTAAGTATTATGTATATGTTTTACTTTGTTTAAAAAACTTGTCGGTGGATAATCTTGCATTTCTCGAATCTTCAAGGTCATGCAGACATGAACTAAATCACGCAGTCTTCGCACTAGAACTAGAACTGCGTAAACGGTTGGGTAAATATACGACGTAAAGTGTGCTTTCTGTATACACTTATCCATGGTTTATATAAAAATCTATCCATTTTTTCTTAATGTAGTGTTTATTTACTAATAGACATCGGAAACTTTGTGGTAATCTATACATATTATGGTAGTAAGCGACAATACGTGTTGCAGTAGCAGAAATAGGCTAAATCTGTGGTCAAGCTGTGTGCCGCTTTGTGCTCACATGCCATAAAAAGGCATGATGTACAACCGATCAGGCAAAGCGTCAAACTCACTCACACACGCATAAACGACAATGAAATGCACGACTACAGACAAAATAGCTATCGCCCTAAGCTATATTGCCTGTGGCACGACTAACGTCCCTCGGCAAAAATTTTGGATTACTTATTTAGTGCCACGCCAAGCCGACAGGGCACGCTTTAGGGTGCCGTTAGATACGTATAGAATAAATTGATCGATGCGAACCTTCAGATCACAGGCAGACATGTACAGGTTACTGTACAATGACGCCGATAGTGGGATTAAAATGTGAAGTATTTTGGCACCATTACAAAAAATAGCATCTATCAAAAATTTCGACTATTTTAGATACGTGCCTGTGATCTCGGTAAATGTTGGACGGCCATTTTCTTTTTTGAAATAGGTATTTCCAACTTAATTATTTTCTATAATCACTTTCTTTATGAGTAGGAATTATTATTTTGTTTGTACTTATTATTACGTACTATACCTATACATTTTATGGTAAATTATATGTCAAGCGTTTAGAATGTAGAAAAATAGACACTGCCCCTTTTTGTTTCATACTTTATGTAAATACTTACATATAAATATATTATTATGATGTAAAGAGTGTAGTTATAAGAAGGCAACTGTTGTGTCACTTTTCATTGCGAAAAAATTACATTAAAGAGAACCCGCCCTACAACCAACCCGGTACTACATTGCAGCCTCCCTAACATTTCCGATCTGAATTCATTAATGTTAAATTTTATGTGTAGTTAGAAAAGAAACCTCGAAAGAAATAAATGGATACTATGTGTATAACTAATATGGTGTATTTAAATGCTAATAGTTCGCAGGTATATCTAGTAATAATTGCATCTTATTGCAAGTAAAGTAACGGTCAAGAAACGTGTAAATGTAAATAACATTTTTACTTAATATGTTATTAATTCTCTGATTACTATACTTATAGTAAATTAATGTATGTATATTAGTAGAAATCAAATAATACGGTAATATCTACACAATAAATTAATGTATTTTTTTTCTCCGATAATGATACCTAGAAATTGAACTTAACATTTATATTAATCTAATCGCTAGCTGTCAGAGGTAATTATTTAAAGTGACAGCTTACCTATGTATGTCAAGTTTTATCAAGGTTTCAGTAACAATATTTTCAAAAATGGTATTTAATATAAACAGCACCATAACAAATTATCAGGATGTCTTCTATGGTAACCAAAGAGTTCAAGTTACGTGTCGGTCAAGTGATCCAACAAATACGCTATTTTATTTCTGATACACCCCACATGATTTTTCTCAAATTTCACGATATCTGCTGTATGAGATTGTTATAGACTATCTGAGACCATTATCTGTGCCAGATGGGATCTGATAATGGCAAAGACAAAGATATGACTGCCGGGATACCGTTTTTGAATCTCGAAATGAGGGTGAATACTTCTGAATCGAAGCATCACAGGAAATGGAACGTAAGTCCTGCATTACACAATTAATGTTGCGGCATGGAAACTAAATATATGTGTTGCTGTACATAACTAAGGCAGAGCTTCGTTGGACAAATAATTTGCTTATGAGACGCATTAATCGTAACTCAAACTCATTGCGTTTATAGAAACAAAGAAACGGGTACGTCTTCCAGATCCAGTGTCGTAAGTCGACGAGGAAATATGTCCACAATGAGACTAGCCATCTATGGGGATCGAAGATTGAAGCAAGAAGTGGATGAAGTGATTGAATATGATCGTTATTTTGCCCTTGATGCACCTGGTATTAATTTTCCTCAAATCTCTCAACTTGTCTGTTGCATGCGAGATCATTACTGATTATCTGATTATAAAATTTGTACCGCATGGGTTCCAACAATTTTGGAAGATGACTGTTGGGTGACGAATTTCTTAATCGAATCATCACAGACGATGAAACAGATCTCAGAATAAACTGCATTCGAGGCAGTGGAACCTTGCTTATACTAAAGGAATTCAAGCAGGCACTGTCAAGCTGAGAGGTCGTAGATTATAGGTATTGTTTTCCAGGATAGGAATGGTATTGGTGAAACAAGAAATGTAATAGTTGCTGTCAGATTTTTCGATGATTGGGACATACCATTCAAAGTAGGGGACCGCCTAGCCGGGTGTATTGGCAGGCGGATTTCGATCTGCCGGGTCAAGCATCACGGACGTGGGCTGGCATTTGGATGGGTAACCAGGCAGGCTCGGGATGTGGCTGTGGCAGCCTACCAGAGACCTGGGTCGCCCAACATTTGACGCACGCGCGTGGTCCCCGATAAATGGTAATGAGAGCAGAGCAAAGTAATCTCTGTAACTCAAGACCATGATATCACACATAAACTGTACGAGACTTTGCCACCAAGCCATCCGTGTAGTAAATAAGATGGTTTGAAGAAAGTACTCGAGTTATGAAGGAGGGTGTACAAAGGGCCTAATAAGGCCTAAGTGCCGTGGTGGAAGACAATTCCGCCACACCTCCGACATACACACACACACACACAGCTTTCAAAGTAAAGTAGAAGACTGCTTATCAAAGTTGTATCTTTGTATGACAATGTCCAAGCGCATGTTGCTGTATGAAAAAAATCAAGAATTGATTCGCTGTTTGTCGTGGGCGGTTATGGAAGTACGAATTTACCACCAATATCTTGTAAAAATAAATAAAATATCTTGAGTAAAATATCTTGAGTGAAATGCAGTTATCAAATGAGATTAACCGAAAAAACTTAGTTAAGTGGTAATGTATGTAGAAATGTAAATAATCATTATACATATACACAAGGTGTGAAAATAATACAATAAGATTCGTCCAAGTATGAAAAAAATATATTTATGAACTATGAACTTATGCTGTCTAAAGTGAGCTACAACTCCTTAAGAGGTACATTGTAAATTAAAAAATTGAATATTTTTTCGTCTCTGCCCTTTCAAGGAGAGTTTTAAAATGCTTTGAAGATAAACAAGTTAATAATGGAAAATACCCTTTTAGACGAGCGCAATTGCAACGCTAAGTCGCTTAGTTATCGAAATAAAAAAAACTGGCGTAGAACCAGGTCAGACATGGTAGGTTTTATTAAGCATGCGATNTGTTGAATATTTTTTCATGAAATTTGGTACAGATCCATTTCAGGGGACGCCGAATCCAGTGGCGTACGTAGATTTTTTCTAAAAAAATCGCTAATATAGATTCTGGATTTTTCAGCCTCTGAATGTGATCTAGTAGGCCTTAGTTTAAAAAAGAATTGGACGGCGCTTGGCCCCAAAATACACTTTTCCCCCCCGTACATTTCAAAAAAAAATTCGTCAAAATCGCTCCATAAATAAAAATGTTATGAGGGTGGCCCGCTTTCAAATGGGTCACTCTGTATAATAAACCACTTGAAGAAAAAAAAAACTCGATAAACACACTGACACAGTACAACACCAAGAAAAACAATAAAAATACGTAGTAGAACTAGAAAATGCCAAGATTAAACAAAGCAAGGTAAAATACGCTAATGATGACAGCGATGACCTATTGACAAGATCTCACCTGAGTATGAGGATATTTTTTCCGAGCATGCGCATTAGGAATTTACACGGCTAATGTTAAATTTTTACTTTATTTAAATCTAGGAATATTCTTTTATGTCGTTTTTTGTAAGTTTTAAGCACATTAGTGTATCTATTTTACGAAACACATATTGGTTGGTTCCAATACTTCCAAATCCTTGTAAAAATAAATTAATTTGAAGTTTTTCATTTTTATAGTATCTATGTAAATAGTACACAAGGGTCAGATTCGGTCTGTACAATCTCAACTACGACAATTTGTTGCGGATTGCCTAAATATGTGACGTCACACTAAAAGAGTTTACTGTAAATTAAAAAATTGATTATTTTCTCGTTTCCGCCCTTTCAAGCAGAGTTTTAAAATGTTTGAAGATTAACAAGTCAATATTGGAAAATACCCCTTAGCCTCGCCTAAACTAGTGTTTCCGATTCGTAGATATATGAACTTTAATTCGGTACCATCGGATTTTACTTAAGATTTACCAAGGATTTGAAAAACTTCATTAAAACCTAATAAATTTCAATCAGCTAAGTTCATAAAAAAATTTCTTATTTTGATGCCTCCAGTGTGTTCGTCAATCGGCTCAATCTCTTTCTGTCTTTGCATGACGTCAGCAAGGAACTACACTTTCGTTATGACATAAATGGTGGCTATAAAACGTGTAATTCTACACTTAGGTGGGTACATTGTACTAATCCTGTTTGAAACGTCAATCTAAGTATGTAGGGTCTAAACGTGAACATAGTCTTAAATATTTTGTCAAGTTTGAAGTTTGAAGAAATTTAACCTGTTTTGCTTAAAATTAATGATGTGAAGATGTTTAGGTTGCAACAGCTCTGGATTATTAAAAATACAACAGATAGTTACATTTTTATGCTAATATTTACAGTTATTTCACACCAAGGCAAATGTTGGTACTGTAAATCAGTATTCTACAAGTATCAAGTATTTGCTCAACAAGAAAAATGCAAAATAATTATTCTAATGAAGATATTTTGAATTTATTTTACAATGATAATATATGTTGTGGGTACACATGCTGCAAGTGACCTATTTTTAAGTACAATGTCAATAGTACCATCCTGACCACTTGGGACGCAACAGGGCTCCAAAAAAAAAAAGGTCGACGGTAGATTGGCGCCAATGACCATGTGCTTCTGCTAGCGACTCCACACCAAGAGGGACTCTTCAGCGAACGTTCGCCCCGACAATGCGCCTTTTTTCACAAACTTAGTTTTCAATAAAAAATACTTTATTTCCACCGTTGAGAGAGCGTTTTATTTTGCTGTACAGCGAAAGCAACCCTCAGTATGTATGTATTTGCCGTTCAAGGCACATTTGATGATATTTTAACGTGTAATTTTCTTGAAAATGTAAGTAAAACGCAAATATCTGAGAAAATTGAAACGGGAACCCCTACAATGCGTATATCGGTGAAAAGAAAATTCTATTTTCTATAATATGATGCAGAAAAATATAGGGTGTTCCATTTGAATTTAAAAAGTTTTGTCGGTTTTAAGTTTTCAAAATGTAACGGGAAAAATGAGATACTTTGTATAATTTTCTTCAGGTAATTTTGATAGCGGATGGTAGGGCGTCCTATGTTCTTTGTGTATTCCGAAAAGCAAGTGAAAGCTCCCAGAACGAAGAAAGATATAAGGATTTTTCGAAACGCTTGCATCTGTCAAATTTTTTGTAAAATGACGATTATCTCGAAAACGGTTAGATTTAGGTACAGGGAAGCTTTAACAATTTTGACTTATTTTTAATTTTTCTTGTCGATAATGCAAAAATATATAGGCTTATCCATTTACGAAGTTGGCAGCTACTTCCGGTATAACTGGAAGTGCTACGTTGATGGCATTAATTTCATTGAAGAGAACATATCTGATAACCCCCATAAATAAAATTTCAGAGGCATATTGTCTTTGGTTCCTCTGAAACTTCTAATAGTCCACTTACCATAAAGAACCTCGTATAAATAAATATATTTTTGATTAATTAATTAGTCTTTGTTTAAACGGAAAACGTGTATTTGATTTTGGTTGACCCTCGTATTATAAATTCTTTTGAGAGGTATTTTATTTAAAAAACAATTCTACTGAAATTTAAAAGTGGAGTTAAGAATGTCAGTGTATTATTTTCTAATAATTCAGATCTTTTAAATTAATAAAAATGCATATCTTACAGATTTAATATTTTCCCGAGAATTCCTTAATCAAATGCAGCGGGTAATGGCGTCGCAGCCGCACAAGAAATATAAATAAAATCGTTCCTTTGTCATTTACAGCAACTAATTTTCCAAGTAACCCATTTAGATTTTAAATACCGGAGCTTCAGCCAGAAACCGATGCAAATAGATCCAATTTCCAATGTATCTGCCCCGTAGAAGTCTTTATCGGATGTAATGAACTGAACGTTGAAGTATAAAAGAATGTACTTTGCAGCGAAGATTTAAGATTTGCGAGGGTTTGGTTGAGCTGGAACCCGTTTCAATGGCATAGCAACCGATCGCAGCGGTCAATTGCCTTGGCAACAAAAATAGTTTGTTTAAGTTATTTATTAAGGTGCCATTAAGTGATAGGCCGGGTCTGTTCTTTTGCAATACAATTTGGCTGTTTAAATTGCAATGGCTCTTGCACGTAGTTAGTTTATTTTTACATCACTGCGGCCTCGCTTTGACAAATTGCATGACTTTGACATGGATGGATTTTTGTTCATTATGGCCAAAATTTAACGACGCGACGTACCTATGTTTATTAAATTTATTAAAAGCAATCTGTCTAATGATTTTTTTCGAAAACTCCCATTTTCGCCCAGTATTTTCTACCTACTCATTAAATTAATGCGAACTAACTGTCAATAGATTAAAGATTAATTCTTATCTTTTGTATTTTTGTTTATTTTTAACTTAACTAAACATTTTACTTATGTTCCACTGGTGGATCATAAAAATGTGAAATTTGAAAAATATATATAATCTTAAAAACTAAAAAAACGAAAAAATGTGGCTTTTGGTGGGTTAAATAAGTTAATAAATTTTGGGACTTATTTGTTGGACATTTTGTATCTATCTTGTTATGAAAGAAAGTGATATTAAAACGATTATTTAACGTTGAATTAAGTAGTTCTACAAAAATATTTATAATAAATTTATTTACTATACATCGTGTCTCAAAAGTACCTTGCAATATTTTACCAGAGCATGCCAGTAGGTACCTAACTAAAAACAAAAGAAAAAAATTATACGAACATAGACGGAGACATCCTAAGAGGGCTATGATTAAATGTGATTTTATTCTAGATATTTCCGAAACTTTAAATATTTTTTATTGCTGACCTCCGGTTGTTACTCTTTTTGTATCGACCTAATTTTATAACTGTTCTTATACTTTATAGATGTTTCGTTGTTTTTATTGCAACATCTTCAAGACTTTATGTGTTGGGTTTTATAAGCAAGAAATTGATTATAACTGTGTAAGAGGACATTTAGATATAAAAATTGATTAATTGTATCTATTTCTATACAGGGTGTTTTTGAATGGAGTAGCATAAATGATACCAGTGAATCTACATTTCAAAAGAACACGATCTGCAAAAAATCGCCTTAGTAAANCTCGTATAAATAAATATATTTTTGATTAATTAATTAGTCTTTGTTTAAACGGAAAACGTGTATTTGATTTTGGTTGACCCTCGTATTATAAATTCTTTTGAGAGGTATTTTATTTAAAAAACAATTCTACTGAAATTTAAAAGTGGAGTTAAGAATGTCAGTGTATTATTTTCTAATAATTCAGATCTTTTAAATTAATAAAAATGCATATCTTACAGATTTAATATTTTCCCGAGAATTCCTTAATCAAATGCAGCGGGTAATGGCGTCGCAGCCGCACAAGAAATATAAATAAAATCGTTCCTTTGTCATTTACAGCAACTAATTTTCCAAGTAACCCATTTAGATTTTAAATACCGGAGCTTCAGCCAGAAACCGATGCAAATAGATCCAATTTCCAATGTATCTGCCCCGTAGAAGTCTTTATCGGATGTAATGAACTGAACGTTGAAGTATAAAAGAATGTACTTTGCAGCGAAGATTTAAGATTTGCGAGGGTTTGGTTGAGCTGGAACCCGTTTCAATGGCATAGCAACCGATCGCAGCGGTCAATTGCCTTGGCAACAAAAATAGTTTGTTTAAGTTATTTATTAAGGTGCCATTAAGTGATAGGCCGGGTCTGTTCTTTTGCAATACAATTTGGCTGTTTAAATTGGCTTTCCAAATAGCAGAACTATAAAACATATTTATAAGCAATGGCTCTTGAACGTAGTTAGTTTATTTTTACATCACTGCGGCCTCGCTTTGACAAATTGCATGGCTTTGACATGGATGGATTTTTGTTCATTATACAGGGTGTCCCAGATATATGGCAAAATTTAACGACGCGACGTACCTATGTTTATTTAATTTATTAAAAGCAATCTGTCTAATAATTTTTTTCGAAAACTCCCATTTTCGCCCGGTATTTTCTACCTACCCATTAAATTAACTCGAACTAACTGTCAATGGATTAAAGATTAATTCTTATCTTTTGTATTTTTGTTTATTTTTAACTTAACTAAACATTTTACTTATGTTCCAGTTTTGGATCATAAAAATGTGAAATTTGAAAAATGTATATTATCTTAAAAACTAAAAAACGAAAAAAAATGTGGCTTTTGGTGAGTTAAATAAGTTAATAAATTTTGGGACTTATTTGTTGGACATTTTGTATCTTTCTTGTTAAGAAAGAAAGTTCATGCATAACTGATTTTAAAACGATTATTTAACGTTGAATTAAGTAGTTATACAAAAATATTTATAAATAAATTTATTTACTATACATAGTGTCTCAAAAGTAGCTTGCAATATTTTACCAGAGCATGCCAGTAATGCTGTTCTTTTTGATTTTAATGACTAGTTACAATTCTTAAAATTGAGAATAATCTTTATTGTACATGAAATAGACTCTTTTAGTGTGACGTCACATAATATTTAGGCAACCTGCAACAAATTATCATGGTTGAAATTGTACAGATCGAATCTGACCCTTGTTTACTATTGACATAGATACTATAGAAATGACCAATTTCAAATTAACTTATTTTTACAAGTATTTAACTACTATGTATTTTTATTGTTTTTCTTGGTGTTGTACTGTATCAGTGTGTTTATCGAGTGCTTTTTTCTTCAAGTGGTTTATTATAGACGTACTCTTAACCACAGCCAAACTTTTCTTGAATAATACCCTGTTGCGAGGCTACTTCGCTTACATGAAATTATCTTTATTGCGCATGCTCAGTAACATTGATATAATTTTCATTTATTAATTACTCTAAAAGTCAAAATTGTTGTATAAATTTAAAAATATAAATTCTATAATTCTTTTAGTTTGTCACTTGGGGTTTGAAACTTCTTAAATATTTCTAATGTTGCCAGATTATCGCGATATTTAAGGTCATGACAAAGAAGGCATGTTTTTGCACTTACGTCCAAAGTATATAAGGTCGAAAATCGATCTAGTAAAAATACTGATAAATTTTTCAAGTATAATATGGGGTTGCCTATTTTTTGGAGCATGTGACGTCACTACTAAAAAGGTCTATTCTCCATTGTTTGATAATCCAAGAATTAGAAATTTCAAATATTCTGAAAATATCATTTTGACAATTTGCAGCATATTAGAGTAAAATCGTTTAAAGGAATTTGTAAGCACAGTTCATACAATATAATGTGTTTCAAAAACAGTAGAACAATGTTTGGCCTGATATCCACGTTGTTGATTTAGTCTTGTTGACGTTTCGAGAGACATTTCGCTTTCTTCAGAAGAAGGAACTGAAAAAAAAGAGAACTGTTTTAAAAACAGTTTATAATCACTTTTTTAGCGAGAAACTTCTAATTTTTCGGTTCAAACAGTTGAAAGGGCGCTCAGTCTTACATACTCGTATCTCTAACTAAAGTATAAGAATTATTTTTTAACCAAGAATCCTAACATAGTAGTAATATTCACTTCCATATTCCATTGTTTTATTTCGAACTGTTTTTGAGATATCTTGAAAAACAACTTTCACTAGTTCATCTCTGAGGCTATATTTCTCAATTTATGTTCATGTAAATAAAAATTTTTCTTATTTTCAATCGTAGAATAGGCTGAGAAAATATTGATGGCTAATTACTCTACGCAAGAGAATCTCTGTAATTAAAAAATGTACATAAGTAGTTATAGTTTTTAATACATAGATTTAGAATGAAATTTTATAATATTCTGTTTATAAAGTATGAACCATGAAGTATATCAATCCTAATTTATTTCATGTTTTAGTTGGATGAATTTCGGTATATGTGTTTATACTTGTTTTTTTTTTTATTAAAATTCAAGTTTTATCCATATTTTTATTTTTTTAAATGTTAAAATATGCTCATTTTAATGGTTTCTATAAACGTTGGTCACGCAATCGAGTCGTAAAGGTGCAGTATAAAGATGGGTTAAATAAATATTTCTGTTAAATACGATTATTGTTTGAAATTTACTTTGTTTACTTTCTTTCGAAGACCACCAGAGAAATTGCTGTCAGTGCTAAAAGTCACAGCTTTCTATGAAGTCAATTAATATTTTTTAGGCAAATTAAATAAAGTGAAATCTTCACATGTCAAGTTCATGTAGGTGAAACAATTATTTTATAAGAATATTCTAGTTGACAAAGAAAAGATTTTATATTATCGAGTCAAATTGGAACATGCGCCCATAAGTCAGTGTTATTTTGACTGATATAATTGCTTTAGTTTGTTAATATATCACCATAGTTTTGAAAGAAATTCTGTAAATCTGCAAATATGCATAATTTCTTTGTGGATTTATCGAAATGAGGCTACAAGTACTTACTCTTGAAATATTTCAAATCTTAGGTATTCATTGACAGCGTCAAAGATCAGATAAAGAAAAATATTTTTCTGAATTTAAAAACTTGAAATTTCAATACTGTCTCAACTAAAGGGGCGTAGTTTGCCATCCCTGCAAGTACCAGTTCGAAGTTAGTGGGACAGTTTGCTACTTGAATGATGAAATTTATATTTTTGCTCCAAAATCTTACTCATTTTGTGTCCCATTTAAGTGCATGATTTTATCACTCTGCTGCTGCTGGGACTGGTAAGAGACAGACAGACAGCACATTGCAAATCGCTATTCTTTGTTTCTCATTTTTAGACATTTGTTTATTTTTACTCAAATAACTCAATTTTTTAAACGTTCTTTGGGTGATAAAAACCAATTTTTATGGCACTTTTGGATCCGCCATCTTTTATTCATAAGATTTTGCATTCGGACCCCAAACACTCGCTCCAACAAAATTCAGGCAAAAATATTGAATAGAAAAACGTATGTCTTAAAGGTGTAAGTGATACTTTGTTCTCTAGATGGTTTCCAACCTTTGAGGGATAAGTTATATTTTTGCGGTATGTTGTCTATCAACTTACATTTATATATTAGGAAGTATAAAATGCTATAGTTTTCCACAAAATGCTATGGTTTTCCACAGTATTTTGCAGTAACATTCGTTATTTGATCTTAAGCATGGAATTAATTAACCCCCTCGTAGGGGTGGGTGTGGATTTAATTTGCATGTATTTATTTCCAATATTATTTTAAATTGTTTTCTCAAAGTATTTACAAATTGTTGTTTTTTATTATAAAGTTTTCCTTTATCCTCACTATTTCACCCTATTTTAGGGGATACTTTAGCGTTTTACTAAAAAAATGATTCGGTAGATCGCTGTTTGATTCAGTATCAAAAAATACACAAAATCTATGTAGGTACTTATATTTATGGTACAGATCTTTTTTTTTTATTATTGATATTTTTTTATGAGTGAATAAATTATAATTTAATTTGAAGGGTGTAATTGTTTTCCACATGAGTTATTATACCATACGTTGATCGACTTTGTAAAGGATATTACTTCACATATTTTTTTCCGAGGCAAAAACAACCACTAGTAATGATATACTGCATTAGTTTTTAGGGCGTTTAGTGCAATTTTGTCTAAATTTCATATCACATATTAGCATCTCACCTAAATCGTATCATCACTACCTACCTATCTATGACATAAATATACAGGGTGTCCGGAAAGGTCATGTCAAAAATGAAGGAGTGTATATGGGAGCTCAAAATAGTTGTAGTACTTCATAAAAAATTTTTTCCTATCGGGCTTCGTTCAAATTCAATTATAACTTCTAAGTCGTTACCATGACAACAATGAAATTTGGGCAATTAAAATGATAATGTTCATTTCATTCATCGCCACGGTAGCGCAGTCGGTCGAGAGTGCGGTGGCAAGCATTTCTCGGCTAGGCTTCCTACTCTGGTCCGGGTTCGATCCCCGGTGTCGGCACTGGCAATGTCGATGGATAATGGGTGTTTGTCCACGTTTTTTCAAGTGTAGCCCCCTTCCGCACAAGCCTTTGGCTTTTGGATTTGGGGGTTGTCTCATTTCTGTGGTGTGTTTTATGTTTATGTTTTATTTCCAAGTTTAAACATTACCGTGAGTTACTTTAATTGGCCAAATTTCATTGTTGTCATGGTAACGACTTAAAAGTTATAATTGAATTTGTTTTTCATACTTCTTTCTTTGAAGGCGAATAACTCCACAACGAACCCGATAGAAAAAAAAAATTATGAAGTACTACAACTATTTTAATCTTCCCTGTACATCCCTTCATTTTCGACATGACCTCTTCGGACACCCTGTATAAAATATTTAATTTCACATTTTCGTGACTATCAATAGGAAATATTCTGAGGCATGCTTAATTCTAGAAGCCTAATAAAGAACCCCATAAAATAAACTGGTTTATAATACTTACCTTATTAAAGGTTATGGGGAATCTGTACCGCGCGGTTAAAGACTTCAGGACTTTTGAACATGCGTGCGCGCCTTATTACAGGCCCATCAATTTTTTGCCCATAAAGCCGTAATCATAAAATTTTAGTGTTCCGTGGATAATTTCGTAATGCGACGAAAAATTATTTGGCGCAATATTTATTACGTTCGTATCGGTTTTATGGAGGTTCTCGGAAAATATTAAGTATACGTATAGTGTAAAAAGTGCACCTGTTACGAATATTAATTCCGACCAATACAATTTCCTGCGACCCGTTTTTATTTCAAACATCAAAGCGTGTAATAACAGGAATTGTAGCAATTTCAAATCCTTTTTAAACTTTATAAAGTGGTACATTGGGGCATATTATCGACCACTCGTCTATTAACATTGAAAAAGTTTAAAAACGGTTCACTGCAAGGTGCACGAAAAACTTAACATCGATTCGAGCATATAAATTAAATTAAATCTTTTGAAACTGTAAAAAACAGTATTCTAATATACGTATTTTAGGAACTAGTGTTTGGTATTTTTAACTTCGACTAAACCTATTAAGGAACGTGTCCATTCAAAAAAAAACTTGCTGGAGTTACTTTCTAGTTACTTTTTAATATTTGTTTATTTGGGAATGTTTTCCTATCGAAAAACTTACCATAAGGACTATCGGAGAGCTACTGTCAGATAGTTCTCTTGGAACAATGTCTAATGTTGATATTTAAGTTTTGTATTGGTTCTGAAACTGTATGAAACTAATTCATAATCGACGCAGAACTGTATGCGCCTTAAACAATATTAAAATAGATTGTACGGAGATTTTAGTTCTTTATCACCTAATAAACAGCTTGACATAAATTCCTAAATTCTTAAAATATTTCTTAGAACGGATGGAAAATTATATTATTTTTTTCGATTTCTTTAAACCACAATCCATATTGATATTATTCTGAAATTATAACACCCTAATTTTAAAATTGCCCCTTTTGTCAGAACAGATCATAAATGCGCATATGCAAATATTGAAAATTCAGAAGTACCTAGTATAGTTTTCCTGATATCAATTGAAGAATCAACGGATTAATGGTATGTACCAGGTTCGGTCGCTAACGCAGCAACTCGGCATTGAAATATTTGCAAAACTTGTTCCCCTTTGTTTAGCAATACCGGTTTGGTCGAACTAAACGTGGAGGTGATAGAAATATATACGCTCAGTTGAAGAATGCGAGCGCGGGCAAAGGAAAACGATCACAGTTCCATTGGACTACTGGGCAATAAATCACAACAGATGACAAGTGGTTAATGAATTGCCCAGCAGTGCAGTGCAGCAATGCGGAATTTGGTGTGATTCAGGTAATTTTAATTTATTATAGGCACCTTCTATCAATCATTGATATTACAATTGCGAAAGGGAGAAATAAGAGGGATATTTTGTTTACTAATATTATCACAACATATAACATATAGCATATCACAACTATAATAGAAATTTTCTACACATTATATACAAATTACATATTATAATTTTTTACCTGTACGCTTATGAAACTCATTAAAACTCATTAAATCGTTTCATGCTGTCGACAATGAAATGTATGGATGAATAAGCATACGTTTTAACCCGTTTCCTCATTACTCTAGATGACATAGACATAACAAAGTATGACACCAGGATGCTGCAATATGCAGGGTGAGTCATAATTAGGCATACAAAATTTAACCGCCTTTAACTTCTTGTCAAACCAAAATAATTGGTCAAATAAATCTTTGTTCCATCTGATAAAATCATTTATATTAAATTATTGGAAAACACACAAATTTAAAAAAAAATAAACAATATGAGAATTAAGGAACTATAGCAAATGTTCGAGGTGCTCACCTTTAGCGGCAGTATGGGCATGATACCGTGGTATTAACGATACATACACAGGGGGAATATTAAAGTTACCACGAATTTCATTTGCGGCACTATAATTCGTTTATGTAACTTTACTAATTATTTCGCAGTAAATTCGTTGTTTTAAAAATCCCCATAAAAATAAATCTAGTGGATTTAAGTTGGGACTTCTTGGAGGCCATGTAACAGGACCAAATCGTCCAATCCATCTAGCACCAAAACGATTATTTAAACACTCAGTGCAACAAATCTGCTATTGTGAGAGAATGCACCATCATATCGGAAGAAGAAGTTGACATTAGAGAAAGTTACTGTAACCCTTGCAGATTCCTCCACATCTATTGATAGGAAATCGTGGCTGAAATTTTCCGATTCCCTTAATATGTGAGTTGTCTAATTTATTAATGATCTAAGTTTCCAAAATTTGTAATGCCTTCTCTGTTAAAAATCACTTTATTTGTCCATAAAATAGATCGAAATAAAATAAGGATCGTTATTTATCGTTCTAATAAGCCACTGACAAAAACGTATACGTTGTTCGGCATCCCTAGGATGATCACCTGATGAAGGCGAGCTTTCCAAATACCAAGTTCACCCAGTCTTTGGATAGTGCTGCAAATACCTACTGATTTGGGGTTCTGTATGAGATAATCTGTGGTTGCATTCTCTTACGGCTCGTTAGAATATTCATATACACGTAAACGATGTCAGCTGCTTCGCTTGTAGTAAAATCACGAATTTCGAAAAAAAATGCGCTCATGTAGATGAATTTCCAAAGGATTATTTACTAGATTTAATGATTGTTAATGACAGCAATTACTTTTGTTTGGTTTTACGGACATGTGAAGGGATATTTTTTATAGCAAAATGAAATCCACATAATAAATAAATAAAATATTTCCGCTATTTTTTAAAGTTCACCGTAATGGTAATTGCACCTCATTGACTTTTAATATATTGCTAGTTGTTACCACACCGAATTTCAAAACAATTGGTTAAATGGTTCTGAAAATATTAAGAGAACACTATTTTTTTTGTGAACGTCAACAACTTAGGTATATTGTAAGGAGGCATTTTGGAAAGGCAAAGTTTGTTTCAGCGGCGTTCTTAGACCCTGTATAAATGTCAATTATCTCTTGATAACACAATAGCAGATCCTTGTAAAAATATACCTACTTATCTGTATTATTTTACAGCTTTTTCTTGATTTGAGTATTTTCTTATCCGAATATAAATCTCTAGAATATAGGTTAAATCTGTTATCAAAACATCTGTCGGTAATAAACCGAAATGATATATATCTTCGTATTTTTCGTATTTCGTAATCGTATTTTTTTGTTGTAACTTCTTATCTGATGTAGATGTAAAATGAGTATCAGCCTGCTTCCGTACATTTAAGTATTTTGATGTTGGTATTATACAGGGATGGCCAGAAGTACGGAATAAAATTTATATCTTTTGAATGAGTTAATTTTTTTTAAAACGCCGAAACACGTTAACTGATTTTGATTTTTTCCCATCTTTCCGTTATATAATAATTAATTTTTCCTCAACCCCCTAACCCCCAGCTACCCCTACTTTTTTTTTTTCAAATGGAAACATAAGGCATGAGGAGGCTCGTTGAAAAGCTTATAGAAAACTGAATCCAGCAATACCAAATAAACAAGTTTTATTTTTTCAATAGCAAGTTTTTTTTTTAATTTAGAAATTGAAACAACTAGATAATTTACAAAAATAAACTCAATGTCGCAAATGCTGAAAATGTCCTCCATTCACTATTTGGCATTCTCCAAGACGATAGTAAAAGCTGTCCACAGCATTCTGAATGACTTCAGCTGGTAAATTGTGCATCTCCGCCCTAATCTTGTTCTTTAAATTCTCAATATTATCCGGTTGTCCTGGAAGACTTTTTCTTTCAAATATTCCCAAAGAAAGTAATCCAGGGGTGTTAAGTCGGGATATCTTGGCGGCCATTCAACTGTACCCCTTCTACTAATCCAGCGATTTGGAAACATTTCATCTAAGTATCTTCGAACATAAATACCAAAATGTGGGGGAGCGCCATCTTGTTGGAACCAAATTCTTTCATTCGGTATATCTGGATCAATTTCATGAGGGAAAATCACAGCTAAAGCAGGTATCAGGTGAAATTTTAGGAAATCCAGTGATAGGTACAGTTTCAAAATCTTTATTTTATTCTGTGCAGATTCATGGAGGATAACACTGAAGTTAATCAAATTTTATTTCACTTGTTTAGTAAATGTTTTATACAACTATAAAAACCTTGATATTGAAAAAATATAACTTGTTTATTTGGTATGGCTGGATTCGGTTTTCTATAAGCTTTTCAACGAGCCTCCTCATGCCTTATGTTTCCATTTGAAAAAAAAGTAGGGGTAGCTGGGAGTTAGGGGGTTGAAGAAAAATTAATTATTATATAACCGAAAGATGGGAAAAAATCAAAATCAGTTAACGTGTTTCGGCGTTTTAAAAAAATTAACTAATTCAAAAGATATGAATTTTATTCCGTACTTCTGGCCATCCCTGTATATTTTAATATCTTTATAAAAATATAATTATATCAGACTCCAGTTTAAGTTGGGATCCTTGATTAAAAATCTGCTCCAAATTAAAAAAGGAGACGAAGAATCAGACGGCCCCGATATTAAATTAACGGCACAAACATGTTTAAAAATAGACCCACCTTCGAGAAACAAACGCCAACATGTTGCGGGGGAGAAAAACGGAGGAGCGCGCAACCTAAATGAATGGGAATGAGGAAACTTTCCCATTATTACGTTTGACACTGGAGTTATCTTTAAATAACTATTGCTGTAGGGGAGGCATTGACCTCCGACAAGTATACGAGTTACACGGTGTGTATTACAGTGTAATCCTTTCTACTGCAGTTGTCGCAGCTGAGCACCGTCTCGACGGCAGCCATCTAGACGCCACATGCGTCGGGATTTATTCTTTTACTTTATTCTTTATTAACGGCGGTTAGGAATTGTCTATTGTGTCTCGCCGGTGTCCTGCTAGTCGAGAGATGCACATTTCCGTCTGTCAACTTTTAACTTTAAAATTATATTGCCCGGCTAAATATGAAAACTTTTAAATTACGGTTTATATTTTGTAAAGGAACTGTTTTTGGCTGTTAAGAAAAGTCAAATTGTAAGCATATTTATAAAGTGTGACACATTTTATTATCATCGAATGGTAATTGTAGTTCTTTATTATTTAAGTGTGCAAGATTATTCTAATACAGGGCCTCCATAAATGACTACAGTCCACGAGCTTAGGCAACCCACATTTCAGGGTTGGTACTGTCAACTAAAAATTCCTAAATCTTAGCGTCACCAATGTTAGTGATTCGTTTATAATGAACAATGACAATCCGTTACGTCTACGCTGGAAATGATGCGATGGCTGATTGGTTAGCAGTCATCAGACGGTGAAACTGTATTTTGTGTTTTAATATTATAGTCCAATCAATAGGTAGAAGAGCTTACAAAAAATACCACCTGGAAACAAAAAATATGGTGATAAGATAGAGTTTTTTTTTATTTTTTAAAAAATTCATAAAAGTAAAAAAAAAAAACGGTTTTTCGCTAATAAAAAAAAGATCTTGAACTCTAATCGAAAAAAGTTAAATGGGAAAGTTGTAGCTATTAAAACAACCTATCGATTCGTATTTTTAAATATATCGATTGCTATATTACATTTCGAGATATATCGAAAAAACCGTCAAAAATCGTTTTTTTGTTTTTGCTGTATCTCTTGCAAGTTAAGGTTTTGAAACTTGTTACTTATTGTAAATGTAGCCCTCGTCAAGCAAAAAAGTGCCTTTTTTAATTAAAAAATATTATTTTTCGAAAAAAAGGTCATCTCGAAAATCGGCTCTTCTTGCTCGACGAATAGTAGGGAAACAAACCAGAACTCATTTTTTTCCTTAAGAGTTGTATTTTCATGTAAAAAAGAGTTATAACGATTTTATTCATTTGAAGTGTCCAAAAATGACTGAAAAAAGTAAAAAATTTTTTATTAAATTAATTATTGTATTATTTTATTATTAAAATGTTAACAAGAGACAGAATTTTAGACTAAAGGAAAATTACATTTTTCAAAGTTAATTATGCTTTTTAGGCCTTCGTAAACGTCGTATTTTGGTTTATCTCGTCGAGCTACCCCAGATTAAGTGCAAATGGATATTTTTGTACGTGGTCTAGAAGTCGAGATAATGAAGATTTTGAAAGTAAGAGCGCTTTTGAACGTGCGAATTCAGTTTTCGGAGCAGCCGAGTAGTGTTATCCCCTCTCCGCCGCCCACACCAGTTAGCTCGCGCCGCCCTCGAATGCTTCGATTTGACGGACAATTAAAAATGTAAAAGTGGCTAAAATAAACCACAGTACTTTTTTATTGAAAATATAAGTCTTCAATTTCAATCTCGGTAAGAATGGACGATGTAGCTCTTAAATAGCGGCATGCAGAATTTTTTGAAAAAAAAAACATCTCGGCTCCAGAAAGCCATAGAGGAACGTTTTTTATTTTTAAGTTCACGTAAAAATGCCAGTAATCGATTCCTGTAATAGACATTATCGAAAAATGAAAGTCGAAAAAATATTCAAGAAAAACGCAATCAAAAAATTTTTACTTTTTTCAAAATCATTTTTGGATACTTCAAGTGAATAAAATCATTATAACTTTATTTACGATGAAAGTACAACTCTTAAGGAAAAAATGAGCCCTGACTCGTTTCTCTACGACTATTCGTCTAGCAGGAAGAGCTGATTTTCGAGATGACATTTTTGTTCGAAAAATCGATATAACTTAATTTTAATACTATTTAATTTTAAAAAAGGCACTTTTGTTGCTTGACGAAAGGCTACATTTACAGAAAGTAACAAGTTTCAAAACCTTAATTTGCAAGAGATACAGCAAAAACAAGAAAAGTCGATTTTTGACGGTTTTCTCGATATATCTCGAAAAATTATATAACAATCGATAGGTATATTTAAACATACAAATCGATAGATTTTTTTAATAGCTACAATTTTCTTATTTAACTTTTTTTGATTGTAGTTCAAGTTTTTTTTATTAGTGAAAAACCGTTTTTTGACTTTTATGAATTTTTTAGGTTAATTTAGCCGTTTATGCACCACAAGAAAAAACACCATCTCAGATTTTTTTTCCATGTTTTTTGTTTCCAGGTATATATTTTTTGTAAATTTAACATTAAGCCGTGACAGATTGATTGCACTATTATCGACATTTGATTACAAGCACGTAGCTTATAATCATTTATGAATGCTCTGTAGATATATTCCATACATTTAGTACAAAAATAGTGTGTATTGGTGAGTTTAAGAATCATTAAGATCTTGTGTTAGTTCCACCCAGGATATTTATAAGGAAATATATGATGGTCAGTAGTAAAATTGTATGTCTTAAAATAAAAAGGAAAATATTTCTGGAGGTACGGACAAAATTTAAATTTTCTAAATAATTGGGAAACGATCTTAATTAAAAATTTAAAAAAAAAATTTTCGGGAGTTTGTGGTATTGCCGAATAAATAAAATAATCAATGATGAGGGTATCAGTATCACTGTTAAAAAAAATAAGTAAGTTTTTTTGAATCATGTAAAATTTTTCGAAATTACAGTTTTTTGTTTGTAAATAATAATATTTTAATAGTTTTTAATTTTACATATTAGAGATTTAGAGATACCTAATTGTTTCAAACAAATGACCGGTAAACTATTTTTAGAAAGTTTCTATTCTAAATCGAGGTTAAAAAATATTTCGCTTAATTTCCATATACAATTTGCACATTAGCAAAACCGTCGAAAGTAGATCTATGAATATTTTTTTAACTTGGGCTTAGAATTTATTATTTTTTATTTATTAGAAATTTGACGGACATCGAAAATTTCAATTAGGTATTTCGAAAATCACACCTCGAACTAAAAATTAGACTTAAGAAAGGATTTCTTTCAACCCCAAAAAGCTATTTTCTGTAACCAGTTATATGTAAATCACGTATAAGTAGGCGTGACCTATATGGTCTAGAAACCACATCGTAAATACAGTTTGCTATATGTAACGTAATTCAAAATAGCCGTTTTTTTTTCAAATAAACAATTTTTGCAAAAATGCTTCGTTTTCAGTAGTACATAGATATAGGTCATGTTCGACAGTGATAGGACATTTTTCAATAAGTTTGGATACGAAAAAGGACGGTTAATTCTACGTCCACCGTACGCACCTTATCTGAACTCGCTAGATATTTTTCCATTCGAGGTGGATGGAACAAAAAATGTATGGTCAGATCTTTTGGACAATAATTTAAAAAAAAAATAGAGAAATTGCAGGTATTCAAAATTTAGTATCCGTCAATTGATGACGATGAACTTAATGTGCAAATTAAAAAAATGCTTGAATGACGATAGGGGACGATTTGAACATTTACTGAAATTATTTATTTACTTTGTAATAAATAAGAGTAAACGTGATTCAATAAGCCTGTTTAGTTTTCTTCAAATTATCGGAAATTAATTGAATATTCTTTTATATAAATTGACATATTTTTCCTAATAATGTGAAATTAAAAAAATGTCAAGACTCATCAAGAGATATTTTAATTTAAAATTAAATGCTCCGTGAAAATTTCGCAGCAATTTGACTTGATGCGCTTTACTTGGTACAGTAGTAGGCGCTGTTTTCTTATTAAATTAAATAATATGATTACTCATATTATCTCCGTCACTGATTGTTTATATGCATCGATACTATCGCATATTATAGCAATGTGGTCAAGTATAAGATTTAGAGGTGGAAAATTAGTCTTTTTTGTTTCATTATTTTTTTTTTACTTTCTAATTAATTTTAGCTGCCTATTGCCATCATGTAGGAAACTAAAGTTAAGTAGATGAATGTCTCAGTTTACTTGTACTTTATACCTTTGTAAAATATCAAGTTCGGTATCGTACTTAAACCAAAGCGGAATAAAATTTTTCTACTGAAACAAAAAAGTGTTTAATTTACCCCTTTGTCATGTTTAGAATATAAGAAATAGTATTTTCTTTCAATTTCATCCCATATCAAGGGTCTGATGTTAAATCTAGCTCATCCATAACAAATTTCGAAATATTTCTGTTTTCATCTTCACAATATTTAATTAGACCGACTGAGTCAAATGCCATCGTGATTAATTGTTTTGAAAACGAAAACCGAGGAAGTTTTGCAAACATGGTAAATTAGCGTCTGTAAACAAATCTAGATCTATTCGAAATATGAACGCCAAGCTTATCACCGCTTATGATGTACCATTTTGCGATGGTACAACTTTTATAGCTTTATTTTGGGTATTCGTCGAATGTTAATTAAAAATTAACTTCTTAACCACCCTCTCATACAACCTCCTTCAGTGGGTTGTAGCTCCCTTAGGAAGCATCTCCGTAACTGGATTTAGGAAAGTTTTCTCATTTTATTTTGTACGGGGCCATTATATATATTTTTCGCTGGAAGTTTGAAAATATTCGCTATAATCACGTCAAGTACATGTTTTAATTGCAAAATGGAAGAAGGGGGTGGTGTAGTACAAATTCCAAAAATGTACGCGGCGTATTGAAGGGTATGGAACAAATTTGAAGTTTTTAAATTTCGAAAGTAATTTGTCGACTCACTAAATTATTCTGGAGCATTCAAATATTAGTTAAACGTTGTTCGCGTGTAGGTCATTATCTTCTTTCATTTTTAAAGTATTTATTTGCTATTCTTAATTGCTGTCGTTATTTATTGAATCATTTTCATTTAGCGGTTCACGTATCTTATCCAACGAGCTGCTACCCTTTCAGATTTTTTCAATGCGAGTCTAAAAATGAAAATTCTAAAATTAAGTCCAATACGTACAAAAGTATCATTTAACCCAGATAAGCCTACTATCCTTCGCCGTTGATAATGCAAAAGGGTGTAAGCACCAAAACCTTTATTTGAGGTATTTCTCAGGAAAACAATATGACGAAAAATCATTACATGCGATTTTTTTGTATGATGGATATTTTAGTATTAATTACACAGTCCCAAAGAAAGTGGGATGCCCAAAAGACAAAACTATGGTATCTATATGATTTTGGGATCGCTGAATTCGAATCCGAAGTCAATTTGACCCGATCAGGTCTGGGTTAAAGTCAATTCAATGTCAGACATAGAAAATCAATTACCACAAAGTAAATCCGCATATCTATACGTTCTTGGGGTAGCTGAGTCGAATCCGGTATCCGTTTGACCCGATTAGGTCTGGGCTAAGGTCAGTTCAAGGTCAAATTGAAAGAATCAATTGCCAACAAAGTACATCTATATATTTCTATATATTATACAATCTATATATTTATACGTTTTTGGGATCGCCGAATCTGAATCCGGGGTCCGTTTGACCCGATCATATCTGCTAAATACTCTAGGTCTAAGTTCTAAACTCAAAACACTTAAGTTAAGCATTTAGGCGTATTAAAATTTAAGTAACAAATAAAATTAAAAAATGAAAGGCCCGTATCGATTAAGATTCTTAATGAATTACATGAAATCACTATATCTCACTATTATGGTGTCGAGACTACTACTCACTTTTAGTATATTGTATATAGTATATTGTATATTTAGTATACAGTATATTGTTGTCAAAAAATCTGTGAAGTGAATTTCTTTTGCGTTTTCTCGAGCAAACATGTGATTCCGAGGTTGCTTCAGGAATGACGAATCATTTGACCTTGACCTTGATCGCAAGGTCGAAGTTGAGATCACATTCGGATTTAAATTTTTCTGCCTAATCCATTCCCAAATAGTGGGTCCCATTTAAAGTTATGAAGGTCGCGGTTAAGGTTAAATTCAAGATCAGCAACCGCTTTCCGCAATGAACTGAATCACTTTGATTTAAGTTATTATAACATACACACTTGTTTGTTATATCATTTTGTTTAATTTCATGTCTACTTATATGCTTGCACCAATCTAAAAGTTAAGTTCAGATGTTATTGATACCACATATGTAGTCAGGAGAATGGTTAGATATGAAAAATTTGTTGTATAACCAACCTGCTGATAAAACTTCCTGTAGATATTTTGTATAGCACTTAAGTAGGTTTTACTCTGAATGCACCAGTCCAGAACACGTCCTATTTGATAACCGTGGGTATAAACACCTTTTGTAATATTTAGTAAAGTACAATTGCTAGTTAGAATTTTAGGTTAAGACAAGTTGTCAAATATTAATTCATAGAAGTAGGAATTAGGGTATACTATTATCATATCACTGATTTGTAAACACAGTTGCCTATATGCGTTTACCGCGGAATTTTAAATACAAATCGAGGCCAGAGCGGAAATGAAATTTGGTATTACTGATATACAGTTACCATATAAAATTAGAGGGAGGAAGTTCTCCGACATTTTAACTCGAACCTTTGTCTGGCAAGATTCCATGCTATACGTATAGAGCACATTTTTCCATAATTATCTGATAAAATCATGCACCAACATCATGCAAAAGGTATGCATTTATATTAATTTTGTTGTATTCAAATTTTAAGCATTTTGTAAGGAATTTTAGAAAGATTATATTGCCACGTGTTAAAATTTTATATACAAATTAGGACTGTTCTTTTAAAAATTGTAGCTTTGCCAGTAAGTAAGCAAGTTAGTAAGTAATCAAGCATTTAGTAAGCTGTAAGCAAGTAGTAATCAAGTATTAAGCAAGTAGCTAGCAAGTTATTCAGCCATCTATCTGGTTATTTATTTATTGATAAATAAATTGTATAGAAGTAGAACTGTAATTGGTACAGGAAGAATCCAGCATCCGATTTTGCTTGCTTTTGGACTGGGGGCTGTAACTTTATCCCTGGCACATAAATCTTGAACTTGAGACTGTTGAACCACTGTAAGTTTTTTTTTGTATTTTTCACCAATGTGTACAAATGGTCGAATCACTCTACTAGGGGAGAGTGTATGAAGCAGAGCCGTCCACCGAGACGAAACCCTAGTGGCGCCTAATAAATAAACTTATATTTTTTTGATCTCTGTTGACTTTATTTATATCCTAACCTTTCGACAACATGATACCAAGCCAATTCGGTGTCCATCTAACTCACAACCCACGGCCAGCCGAGGCAAACCAAACTTCTATAGCCCGTGCGGACTAGAAGAGGCTATATTATTTTTGAATCGGAGGCTTCACTGACGAGATATTCACATGTATCGATTAAAATGGGAGTCGTGGTATATTTGTTAATAGAAATTTCACTAAATGTGTTGTCTTAATAGATGCTTATAGTCCACAGTACAGGCCCCCTCTGGAAAGTTGATTACCACATACTTTATAACTCCTGAGGAGCTTCGTTTTGACGAGTCTACCACATTTTTCCTCTGCGACTTTTCTCGATTCCTCCGCTTTTCCACTCGGAAAAGTCCAAAAACATGGCAATTTCCCGGGGTCTTGAAAACTCAAGACCACATCTTTTATTTTTAGCTTAAGTAACTGGAAATTTTGTTGCAAATGCCGATTTAAATTTGTCCGACAGAAATTCCTCCGACATTGACGTGTCTACCGGTCGAAACATGCCAAAATAACAGGGTATTGAAAATCAATTACCACATAGGTAATTTTTAGTAAAATTAATTGTAAATAATTAATTCAGTCAAAAAGTATTGTTGTCCGACAAATTTCAAGCCGCGTTTTTTCAGTCCGACAGCTGGAAATCGGAATTTTCACAGGGTATGAAAAATCGATTACCACATGTCGGACAAAAATAACACACGATAGAAAAGTGTTTTTTATAAGCAAAAATTGTAATGTCCGACAAAAATATATCCGCAAATCGTCAGTCCGACAAAAAATGATGAAAAAAATTTCGTAAAAAATGTGCACATGTATTTATAATTTCTAATAAGGTATTTTCATGTATTAAGCAAAATTCCATATAAATATACAATACAGGGTGTTTCAGAAAGACCTCCCGTAAATACAGGGGGTGAGGACGACAAAAAATAAGAATTTTTTGTCATATGAACTATATGTCTATCTCCTCTTCTCAAAGCTCAAGCTTACTTTGAGAAAAGTCACTTATTTTATAGTGTAATATTGTAAGAGTTTAATTAAAAGCCTTTTTTCTCGAAAATCGTCCACATTAGGAAGTTCTAACAAGAGTACATTATTTTTAGAAAATAAAATTGTACAATAGAAATTGGAGCCCGACTGGTAAAAAACCTAACCTTAAAAAAAATATAACTTAAATTGTAATAAGAATGTAGCATAACTAGCGCTTTCTATGAAATATACAAAAAATAATTAGACTAGCGTATTTGGCACCCTTAAAAACCTCGGGCTACCAAATTTCATAAAAATATTTCGCACTATTTGGAAATTTTCATAAAAATGTTATTTAAAAAATTTTATTTTGTCTCTCTGTATCTCGAAAACAAGAGGAGATAGACATAGAGTTCATAAGACAAAAAATTCTCATTTTTTGTCATACTATCACCCCCTTTATTTACGGGAGGTCTTTCTGAAACACCCTGTATATATTTTTCGTTTTATTCTTGTAATTGTAAATCTCTATATGCTCAATTTAGCCAAATAAATATCGAGAAAAGAATTAAACGATTTCAAAAAAGTATGTATGGTGTAAAAAAATTATGCACAAAAGTTTTGGGATTTTCTTTTAGAAAAATAGGAAAATTTTTGTAAAGAAAAATAACAAACGCGAATGAAAACTTGAAAGAGAAAAAAGGATTTTTATATCAAGTATAATATTAATTTATTTAGAAATAATGCATTATGCACTAAGATCGTATTAATCGCCTCAAAAATAACTTCATTTGTTTATAACTTTTAAATTTTTAAGCATAAAATAAGCAATATTATAATTATTTATTTGAAACAAATAATAATTTACATAATAATAATTAATAACCATTTATAAATATGAAATTTTTGGAGTGAAAAAATTAAATTTCATCACGTTTATTGATTTATTGATTTTTTAATAATTTGCGGACATTAAATCGTCGGACACTTATATCACTATTTTGTACAGTAAATTTAAAAGTGGAAAAAATGAAAATTAGATATGTGGTAATCGATTTTTCATACCCCGTGAAAATTCCGATTTCCAGCTGTCGGACTGAAAAAACGCGGCTTGAAATTTGTCGGACAACAATACTTTTTGACTGAATTAATTATTTACAATTAATTTTACTAAAAATTACCTATGTGGTAATTGATTTTCAATACCCTGTTATTTTGGCATGTTTCGACCGGTAGACACGTCAATGTCGGAGGAATTTCTGTCGGACAAATTTAAATCGGCATTTGCAACAAAATTTCCAGTTACTTAGGCTAAAAATAAAAGATGTGGTCTTGAGTTTTCAAGACCCCGGGAAATTGCCATGTTTTTGGACTTTTCCGAGTGGAAAAGCGGAGGAATCGAGAAAAGTCGTAGAGGAAAAATGTGGTAGACTCGTCAAAAGGATGCTCCTCAGGAATTATAATGTATGTGGTAATCAACTTTCCAGGGGGGGCCTGTACTGTGGACTATTACACTAATTATTGGTAATGTCGAGCTCGGTACTGGATGAAATAAGTAAATATCAAAATCCTTTATGAGATTATTTAGTATTTTATAAATAGGTAGTAACCATTTTGCGATTTAATTTGAACTTTTGACAAAGATGTGTTGTTCTGGGAATGGTATAATAAGATGGTCTTTTAAATTTCTTAAAATACAAATGATTTTATAATTTTTTTTTTGTCTTTTGACATTCGCTTAAAGTGGCGTTTATAATCTTACAATGTATCATAGAATAGAGCAATATTGTGTTTGGGTCTAACTAAAGTATTATAATATATAATTATACCACACTGTTAATTTTTTTATGGTAATTTTAAATGAAAACAGTTGGTGTTCACAATTTTCATCTCTTTTTACAGTTTTCTTAATTGTCAGTTTCTGATCCTCACAGGTGCGCCTCGTCTGCTTTCACTGCAACTGATAATAAAAATGCAGAACTGTAAGCAATAAATATTTTGATAAGTCTCATACCTGTAACGTGACGGTAATAGTAGATTATCCATTTACATAAATAATAAATTTATAGCCCGATCTCGGTGGTAATAAAACCTTAACCCGCAATACGATATAGTAATATATAGTAAAGAATAAACAGAGATTGTAGATAAATTTGCTTTATGTGTTTTATTTTACGATACAAGCTCTAAAGTAGGTTACTTATTGCAACGTTATTAATAAGTATTATCTGCGATATAATGTAGAAACGCTACTCTGTCTTGATTTATCAAGAAATTAGTATAGTCCCTAATTTAAAAATAGCTGTTTGACGTTTAAAATTGGCTCCCCTACAAAAGCAAAAGAATATTTAATAAGTTCCATAATTACTTCAGTTCGGCAAAAAATGTTCCCTGATCTGATTTAAGGAACAAATTATTGACCGATATTTTAGCGGCAAATGCAGTTAAGTACATAAAACTAGAGTATTCATGTACAAAAGTTAAGGGAACACCAGAGTATTAAAACTCAAAATTTTCTTGAAACTATACCATATTTAATTGGATTAAATCAACCTTCGGCGGTTTTCTTACCTATAAAGCAGTATCTTCTTACGCAATTGCACTTAATTCGGAAGAATAATATCAGAGGTTGATATAGAAAGGTTTCGTAATGACAATATCAAAGTTTAGTAGGGAAGCAAAAGCGATAAATAGCACGAGAGATAACGCATGGTTTCAAGAGTTACCATTTAAGTCTTGCGGTAGTCGCCAGTAGTAGAAGTGTTGGAAACCACTTTACGCGGTAATAACAAAAAGGAAACAAACGAGATTTTTAGACTAAGTGAAAGCAGAACACCTAGTATTTTTAAATAGGTTTATAGAAATTAACATTTTAGTGATAACAGTAACATATAGTTTTTTACTCGTTATGTGGGCAACTCCCAAAATCCGTCAGTAATAAATAAAGTTCGGGGTTTTCGTCGGCTAGTCATAGGCGTGTTCGTTGTAATAAAATAAATAGGTGCGTACCTACTTTATCAGCAAAAGGTCGCCCTTGGCGCATTCGACATTATTAGGATATTAAAACACGTATACACGAAGTAAACGCGAAGCCAATAACTGCCGTTATTACCGGTTTCGTACTGTGCGCAGTAGGGAAAGGCCGACGCGACAGCTATGATCATCCGACCGAGTCCCAAGCTCTAGTAATAAATGAGTGCATATGATATAATTATATATTTAAGAATTGTTTTTTTGTTCATTTTGTTGTTTTTATTGTGTTTTATCAACTGCCAATCAACATTGTAATCATCAATTTGCAAAACTATGCTTTAAATTAATAAATATGCACCACTCCATGTTAATAATGATTATAAAATTACCACCAATAAACAATTTTCTTAGCGCTAATATTTTCAGTTCTGATTAATTTTCACTTAACTAATCGGGCAATTATACAGGGTGTTTCACAACTTATTTAAAAGAAATTGGGAATGGATCCGTGAAAATGGAGTCAATATCGTAAAAAAAAAATTTGTAATGTCCTTCCAGTTTCCGAGAAAAAAATTTTGAAGTTGTAGTATTTTCAAACTCTACATCGCTGGGCTACTCTGGTCTCTAGCATAATTCGCCCATGTGACCCCAGGCGATTCCGAATACTGAAATCCGATTTTAGTATTATCGTTATTGCAGTAGTGTTTACATTAGATTTTCAAGTGCCAAAAATGGCTTATGTGTATAGCAGCTCGGAGTTAATGGATATCGTTTTAATTTATGATGAAGCAAGACAACATTTTTATGGTGAAGCAAGATAACATTTGTGTTAATTCGTAGAAACTGGATAAGCTGGGCCCAAATGTGTTTACACGTCGGTGGACAAACAGTTTAACATCAGGTATGTCAAATTATTTTATTAATTAAAACCACAAAAAATTATTTCATAAATTAATAATAAAAATAGCGGCAAAAGCAGTTGAATTTGATGATATAAAATTGGTGTTATAAAATTTTATTTCCTTGGGAAAGAAATTCTTTCAACTTGTTGTTCATTCATTTTTTGTTATACTTTGCCGTCTTGCCGATCGCCGACTGCATGCCTTGACATGCGTAAGATCAGGTTTTACATTAAATCATTTTGGAATTGCCCTTTTTGATTTTTTTTTTACAAAATTGTATTTGTAAGAGTCCCCTGTACATTAATATTTATTTTTTGGATAAATTCTGAATCACTCTGTATTTTGACTATAGTTTTAGTGATGCTTTTCAAACATCAATCGGAATTAGATGATCCATTTCGCCCACAGAAATAAATGTTCATTCACACCACACACTATGAATGATTGAATGCACAGTAATGGTTCATCTTGTTCTACTTTACAAGCTCCTTGACCGTTCGCGGGTGCGCATTATGTAGCCTGGTAACATATAATTTTAGGAAATAAATTTATTTCCTAGAAGTTTTAATGTTAGGTAAAATTTTTCTACTACTGGAACTATTTGTATAATACGTATACAAATAATGCGCAGCTTTTAACTGATGCGGAAATAATTGATTTAGTTTTCACAAAGCTTCATAGTTTTATTTTAAATGTGCTCTCTTTCGATTTGTTAAATAATTTCGTCTAGATAGTTCTTCCTTGTTGACATCCTTAGTTTTTCTTTTTCTGTAAACTATTGTAAGTTGTGGTTGCCTGTGTTTTTAAATAATTTTTAGTTGAGGGAATAAGTGGACAAATGTACAAAAAGAGAAAATATACAAACGAGATTTAGTACAAACGTGGTTTGTAGTGATCTCTAAGGTTATAAGGGTATACGTATTTGGTGAAATGATCTGTGACCGAACTATAAATTCTTTTGTGAGATAAATACTACAGCAACTTTACTTCCAAAACAGATAAAGAAAGTCATAGAAATCCGTGCGATAGAAAAAGATGGCTATAATAAAGGCGTCTAATAGTCACCGTCCATTTCGCCCTTTCACAAATAATATCGACTTATTTGTGGAAGGGCGAAATGGGCGGTGACTATTAGACGCCTTCATTATAGCCATCTTTCTCTATCGCACGGATTTCTATGACTTACTTTATCGCTCTCACGTAACGGCCGATGAACCATGGGGACTTTCCGACCCTGTAGACAGTGCAGATCGAGCTGTAGTTGTTAAAATTGATTAATATTTGTTTTTTACTTCTAGCTATGTGATTAGCTAATCAGAGTTAAGTAATGCTCGTACAGCTTTATATTAGATTAAGTTTAAAATTTTCCTTAAGTCATTGTCTAGAAAAAGGTCATAGCTTGTACTAGGTCATGAAAACTCATTTACAAATTTTGTTTTCGAACGTGAATTAAAATTCACCATTACCCTTTAATTGGCTTAATGTTTCATAATACAAAGGTAGATATTCTAAAACAGATACGCTTTCAGCTGTGACAATCAATATCAATCCCACCGAAAATAGCGAATCGAGCTGGGTATATGGGCCGTTATTTTTTTTCTTTTTCTGAATAGAAATTCGCTTCGGACTGTAAATAATTTCTGTGCATTATATACCTGTTTGAGTAAGCCTTTTAGTTTTATGTTGGATCTCATCTCTCTGGTTACGTTTTTCAATAAAATGCGTAGGCATATTTGATGTCAATGGTTATTACGGGTAGTTAAAAAAGCAAGCGTATTTTTTATGCGGCCCAGTGACATCGGATGAAAAGTGTCGTGAGACTAGGTCGTTTAGGCCAGGAAATATAGAGTTGGACGCGACTTTTTGTTTCGGCAAGCTGAATTTATCACTATAGGTGCCAAATATTATGTACAGGCTGGTTCATTTTCGGTGGGATTTCAGGGTATCTCAGAAACTACTAAAGATATGACTACTAAAGATATGATAAATCTTTTCATGGTAAACTCGACTGTCAAATCAGAAATTTGCTATCCTCATTTGTTTCTGAGTTATGGGGCGTTTCTCGTTATTGTGATATTTTTGAACATGTCTGTATCTCAGCTGTTAAATAAGTTAGAGTTAGAGTGAAAACTGCTCAAGACTAATTCTTTGGCGTAGAATTCAGTGCCGGTATTAGATTTCTAGTAGGTCTTAAGATTCCGGAGTTATGACCCAAAGTTATGTTCTTTTAAATGGAAATCGTAGCTGGTCATGAACTAAAAAATGGAGATTTATATTTGTTTTTCAGCAATATATCATGCTATAGTTATTTTTCCAAACACAGAAGACACGTTGTGTTTCATATATAAATTCGATCCTTTTTTATATTTGAATATGGCTGGCTATGAAAAACATACAAAATTATAATTCTTACATTTACAAAACTCAATCTATTGTAAAAATATTACGTTTATTTAAAATATATGTTACAGATAAGAAAAGACAGAGTATTCAAATTTTTATTCCACTTCAACTGAAGATACAATATTAAACGTAAATTAAACAATAGTAAGTACCTACATCAATAAAAACTTTCAAAAATGATAGCTAAATGTTCAAATTGCCGTCCCTCAACTGTCACACATTTCACGCATCTTCTGGCAACCCTTCAGGTAGCATTCTTTAAATGTATATTTGAAAAATTATTAAAAGGAATTTTAAATATAATGTCTTTTAGAAAACCCCAAAGTAAAAAGTCCAACGGACTTAAATCAGGTAACCTAGCTGGCCATCTGATCGGTCCGTTTGCTCCTATCCACCTATCTCCTAAAATTTCGTTTGTATTATATTATCACGCGAGTAGGTATATGTTGTGCATTTAAAATAAACGTCATATTTTTACAACAGATATGACTTTTGTAAAAGTAAGAATTATAGTTTTATCTGTATTTTCATAGCGTCATATTGAAAAGGAAAAAAATATATAATTTATATATAAAACACTTCGTATCTCCCGTGTTTGTAAAAATAACTATAGCATGTGATAAAAATACCTAAAAACGAAAAAAATTTATATTTTTAGGCCATGGTCAGCTACGACTTGCATTTAAAAAAATATAACTTAGGTCTACTAAAAAATCTATTACCGGCATTCAATTCTACGTTAAAGAATTAGTCTTGCGCAGTTTTCACTTTAACTCTAACTTATTTAACAGCTGAGATACAGACCTGTTAAAAATGTGACAGTAACGAGCCCTGTAACTAAGAAACAATTGAAGATAGCAAATTTCCTATTGAACAGTCGAGTTTGCCATGAAAATCGAGCTCCAGAACGTCGTATCAGATTTATCATATCTTTAGTAGTTTCGGAAATACCCTGAATTCCCATCGAAAATGGACCAACCTGTACAATAACATATTAGTTTCCACAGTCACTAATGGGGGAAGATTGTTTACAGGGTGGTTAATTGTATAATTTTTAAGTAAATTCACGTTTTTCGCTTATAACTTTTTTCCGTTCATTTCCACGAGAAAGCAGTAAAGTACTTTTTTTTCGTCTTCAAAAGACCTACAAAACTAGCCCTTGAGCGTCAAAAGATATTGATTCAACTTATCCATTCCAGATTTCGTGTGAGTTATTAGACAGTGATAAGGAATGAGATGATGCGATGCCAAAACGTTCTGATAATAACGCAGTTTATAAATGTTTATTAATTCAAAAGTCATAAATGAACTTCTTCTGTTTACAATTTTTGATCTAATCAATATTTTTTGACTTCGAGCGCTAGTTTTGTAGGTCTTTTTAAGACGAAAAAAAAGTACATTACAGTTTTCTCGTGGAAATGAACGGAAAAAAGTTGTAAGCGAAAAACTTGAATTTACGTAAAAATTATTCAATTACCACCCTGTAAACAATCTTCTCCCCATTTTTATGACTGTGGAAACTAATTTGTTATTGTACATAATATTTAGCATCTATAGTGATAAATTCAGCTTGCCGAAACGAAAAGTCGCGAAATGGTTATTTCCCAGCTTATTTTCCTGGCCTAAGTTACTTTATTAAATTTTTAGGTCACTTATGACTCTGTGAACAGAGGTAGCCAGTTGAAATAATCCCTAGTTCCACTTTTAATTTCAGTTTTAACACAGGTGTTTTTTTTTTTTGGTATAAGCATGAAATGTTTTTGCTATTTGCTTTTGTCGATATTTTAAGAAATGTGAAAGAAAATTAATATTTTAGCGTTGAGTAGTGCGTATGCCGAAAATACGAACATCAACTGTCTCCCAAATATTTTGTAATTTGTAACTAGCCTGATAAGCTAAATAAAGAATAAGTAACTATTTAGTTACTTATTCTCCTGACTCTTTTGAGGATTTTGAGGCAGTCTAATTAAGAGACACCCTGTAGGTATATGAATGTGGTAAATAAAGAAGAACGAATTGTATAATTCTATTTTATGCATCGTTATGGAGGTAAAAGTTTTTGTTCTTGTACCTAAATACCGCAAGTTTTCAATAAATGTTTTCGTGGAAGATGTCGGGATTCACAGAAGAACTAATTTACAGTCGTTTATAAATATACAATAAAATTTATTCTCATACACGTCCCATTTCCTGGAAGATATAAAATTCTATTTTTTCACCATTGGCTTGTGTAACCCTGCTATGGCATACGTTACATATGTTACCCACACTTCGGCATTCTTGGCTTTCGTCTGTCTTTCGATAGAATTTTATCAAGTCCTCCTGGTTCTTGGCACAACTA
Source organism: Anoplophora glabripennis (assembly GCF_000390285.2). NCBI lineage: Eukaryota > Metazoa > Arthropoda > Insecta > Coleoptera > Cerambycidae > Anoplophora > Anoplophora glabripennis. The sequence goes on along the minus strand of NW_019416224.1, from coordinate 865,495 downwards.
TCGAATATGATTACTGCATATGCAGTGTTTTCATGTTGCAGAAAACATACTTCTTTTAAAGTAATGGTAGTAATGGTCAAGGTAATGAAAAAACTTATGAGTAAAACTATCTGTGTAATCTTATTGTATAATTATTGTAAATCTCAATCCTACTCAGAAATATTTAAGTTAATCAAATTTCACTTAACGTCAGTTCCTTAAAGAGCGTCGAGACGTATAACAAAACATCGTAATGTAACTCTGTCGCGTAACATGACATTGAACATGCAAATCTTTATTTTTAGATTTTAAATCTGTTTCATCAACAACCCGTTATACTAATTCAATATTGTCTGGCAGTATTTCGTTTTGTTCCGTTTCAAAAGGTCTTCGTGTTGTAATAAGTAATATTAGTAAACAAAATATCAATCTTATTTCTCCCTTTCGCAATTGTAATATGAATGATTAATAGAAGGTGCCTATTATAAATTAAAATTACCTGAATTACACCTTTAAGGAGAGTAAAAACATGTGAGACCTAGTAATAGAAAATATTTAAAGAATGAATCGTAGAACGTCAATAAAATGCTTATACTCGTATTATGTCTGTTGATCCAAGAATTAAGAGAAATGTTGAGTATTTAATATTCCATCGGTATCAACTACATATTTGCAAAATATGAGTACCTACTTCATTTTAAACATGAAAATATGATACATAATTAATTACCTGTACTCCACTTAATGTTTTTTATTTCAGCATAATTCTGTTTTTAAGATCTAATATCAGTTTATATCCAAAACAGGTAAGTAATTTTATATTACGTTGCTTGTAAGTGATGCTGGTTATAGCTACCTAAATTTAATTGACGCATTTTTAAAAATTCATTTGTTTGCAACAAACTTGTTTGCTTTTCACTAAGTAAACACATACTCGCATGTGTTTTTAAAAATGAAAAATAATATTATTATATTTTCCGATCATCACTTTTTTGCGTATAAATACGGTCTCGTTTTCGATAAGAATTTAAAGCAATTTGTTTTCGGGATTTATTTCCAAAACAAATTCCAAGCGTTTAAGTAATTTGATGCTTATTCCTACTTTCATTTGTTTATACTCTTTGAAAAGTATTATTCATTTACTTACAATGTTCGACAATTTAGATTATCTGGTGAATTAAAACGAGTTAAAATTTCCGACATACAATTGCGAGGTGGCATATTTTTTTATAATTGCAAATACTATAGTGAATTAAACAATTTTTTTCTTAAAAGCAGAATTATGTGTGTAAATAAATATTTCAAGTATTGCTTGAGAGAATGTACCTAATAAGTTAAGTTAAGGTGCGCGATCTGCTGCGCAGCGATGTGTATGTCGAAGACTTTATCCCATTTGAAAATATAAAAAATATATTCTATAGGTTAATATTTGTAAAGCCAAAAGGAAAAGTAAAAGCTTATCTAACTATGTTCGTTTTTAAATTAACGCTTACGCTAAGGTGACAAAACAAAATTTTTGGTACCCTTATCTTGAGTACATTTATTTTTTTTTCAAAATTTTGTGTAGGCGGTTTTTCAGTATTGCTAAATGGGAATCAATTTATAAAAAAAAATCTCTGATACATATTTTTTAAAAAGTCCACGCCTTTTTTATTTTACAACTGAACGCCTATGACTTAAACCAAATTTAGTTAAAGTAGCATAATAATTGCTCTGCAGGGAATCATTTCCTAGTAAAATGTGAAAACGTCTTCATGAAAAGTCAAACACAGTGTAGAGTGATCAGAAGTACAAATTTAGAAAATAGGAAAAATAATATTTTCCAATTAAGTAGAATTTGCTTGCTTTTTATGTTAATATTTTGCTGCTGGAATATCTCAACTTTTAGTTGCTTTGTTTCAGAAATGATGTTAATTATTGAATGAGTTTATAACATTTGTAAATTTTATTTTACTTACAAAAAGAATATTTACTTTTTATCACTATTATAAAATTATTTATATATACAGGGTGTATCTAAATAACACCGAAAAATGTAAGGGGCGATTCTATGATGAAAATTAATCTATGGTATAAAATTTTTTGAAAAAACCGAAAAGACGCCCCTCCAAAAAATGTAAAAAAAAACGTTTTTCTTATCTTCCATGTATATTAAGCAAAAGAAACCAAACTTGGTGAACATTATCTGTAAAAAAACTAGACTTTTTGAAATTCTTTCAACCCAGAAGTATTTTTGTAAAGGGTTGAAATAATCCTATGACATTTTTTCTTATAATTTTTTTTTGATAACACTTTAACCTTTTAAAAAATATGCCTAAAAATCCCCATTCATTTAATAACTTTTTCCTCTCTTCAAGTTTTTTCGAAAAGTTAAGGATTTATGAGAAAAAAATATATGCATTGCAATACATTTTTAAAAAGATGAGCTGTTTAAGCGAGTGTATTTTAAGAAATGATTAAATAATGTGTTGATACTTCAGGGTTGGAAAAATTATTTTTCGGTGTTATTTAGATACATTCTGTTATATTTGTATTTCATTTTCTAGACTTTCCTTAATGCGATAATTATTCCAAGTATTTCTTTGGGTCAGAACTGACTTGGTATTGACAATAAACCTAGATCTTTTCAATTTAAATTTTGAAATCAGTCAGTATCATTTGTCAACAACCCTTGGAATTCATTTTTTTCAACTCTCAAAAGAAATACACCCCATTTCTTCAAAAATTCAAAGTTTTTTACTTCTTAAATTTGGAAATGTGTACCTTGCACAAATTCTTATAGCTACTTCATAATATGTAACGAATTCTGAAAAATATTGAAACCGAATGAATAATATTTTCTGATGTGGACAGTCTGCTTTCTGCTCTTAAATTTTTGTTTAGGAACAAAAAACATTTCACTAAGATTGGTTTTGTTTACGAGTAAACATTTTGTTTTTATCAAGTAAAAAAAGTTAATCATTTTTATTGGGAAATATATGTCATTTTAAATAGAAAGAGCAGCACTTTANTTCAATTTAAATTTTGAAATCAGTCAGTATCATTTGTCAACAACCCTTGGAATTCATTTTTTTCAACTCTCAAAAGAAATACACCCCATTTCTTCAAAAATTCAAAGTTTTTTACTTCTTAAATTTGGAAATGTGTACCTTGCACAAATTCTTATAGCTACTTCATAATATGTAACGAATTCTGAAAAATATTGAAACCGAATGAATAATATTTTCTGATGTGGACAGTCTGCTTTCTGCTCTTAAATTTTTGTTTAGGTACAAAAAACATTTCACTAAGATTGGTTTTGTTTACGAGTAAACATTTTGTTTTCATCAAGTAAAAAAAGTTAATCATTTTTATTGGGAAATATATGTCATTTTAAATAGAAAGAGCAGCACTTTATTTCTGTAAAAAAAAACACCTTGTTCCGGCTTTAAATCAGAGAAAAAATTTTACATCAAGACGGAGGAAAATCAATTTACCCGTCTCTGAAAGTATACATATTTTCAGTAGGTGTTTTGAGTATTTAAGTATATATTCGGCAGTTGGACTGCAACATCAAGATCCAGTCTCTTGGAATGTAAACATTTCTTCACCCACATATATCAGATTGTTTACATAATTTGTGTTTTATCAGATAAAGTTTGGCTGATGCAATTGAACACCTTGTATTCCATAAAATCCCACCTATTCCATAGTACCCTTCTCTATTCAAATTATTAATTTAATCTCAGTTAAACTAGGGAATGATAATTTCCGGGAGATAACGTAGCATTTTTGGGAATAATCCATGCTTCTGCACCACCTGACATAGTTGTACGAAAACCGAAGTGCTGTAGAGTGTGAGATAATACTGGTAGGTAGGTGAACCGTGAGTCCTTCTTGTCGGCCATATGATTTGGGTGATATATGTGCTCCGCAAATAACGTCAGTCGGCCGTCCCGGCACATTTTGTTGGCAACCGCATTAATGCGAAATGCCCAGATTATCCTACAACAAACAACAAAAACATAAATGGCGGCCAGCTAATCCTCTTACAGTATTTGTGCAAGGCAAATCATTGTAAAATTCGTAGTGACAGGCTCAAGCCAGCAATTAACTTTTTCTGGACGGTTTCTTTTTCGACGTCAAAAATTGTCTTCCTTCGATTCAGTTGTTTCTGAGTTGATTTGGATGAATTTCTAGGGTTAGTTGAAATTGAAATTCTGGTAGGTACGTTTTATCATTGTAACAAGGAAGTGAAAATTTCAAATCAGGATCATTATTTTTATCTGCTATTTTCAATATTTCATTGTAGGTAAGTAAACAAAATTTAATTTTACAAAAAGAACGAATAGAAGATTTCACACTATGTACTACTGTTCTAGAAAAAAGAAAGATCAAAACATGGTAAGTTGATCATGGTTAGAAGATTGAGAAGAATGATGAAATAACCGTTTTAATCATCATCTTCGTTAAAATCTGTGGAGAATTTACGGAAAACTATTCACCATCAAGAAGAATTAAACTTAAAATCATTAAGAAATTTAATACACAATGAACATTTTTATTATAATTTTCTGTTTGTCTGCATAATACAGCTTTTTAAAGAAGGAATTTCTGTGTAAATGATGGGGTATTTTAACCAGATATTGAAGGGAACATCGCCAATTGTAATTGTAATTTCTCAAAAATTGACTTATAGTGACTAAAAAGTGAGCCGTCTATGTTTATTTAAGTACATTTCTTCAATGGGTATAATACAGTGTGCTAACCATGAAAAGGGCATGTTTTTCGGGCAACTTATATGATAGTGTCTTTGCTCTGCTGAAGGTTAGTATAGATAAATGAAAATGTGTGCAATAATCTTTTAAATTCTGTTTAATTCATTCATTTCAAATTTGTTTTCTGTTGCGCCTTCCTAAGCGGATCATAACGCATTTCACTTTTTACGGTATATACGAATTACTTCTCGTTATTGGCTGGCCGGTATCTACTGAATTTTATATTAGGATTACTCCAGAGATTCAGAACTTTATTTAATGCAGTATCTGTAACAAACATATACAGGGTGTTAATGATACGCTTTGCCAAAATTTACTAGTGGATTCTATGTCACAAATCAATAAAATAAGTTCTTATAAACACATGTCCGGAAATACTTCGTTTTCAAAATTCAGTTTGTTGCAATTAAATAAAAATCACGTTTATTTACACAGGGTAGGCCATTTTAATCCCCCCACCCGGATATCTCTGCCCAGGTAAAGTTTAGCGAAAAATGTTTCAGACAAAAGTTGTTGGACTCGGAGGGACACATGTTATAGTGACATTGACTATGACCTTGAAGGTCATTTTCAAGGTCAACTTTGTTTTTTTAAACAAGAACCCATATTTTTGATCACGGATTCGGAAAAAGTGGAAAATTCTACGTTCAGATGACATATGTGGGGTCAGTTTTATTTTTTCCCCAATCTCTGCAGCCAAATGTCCCGCCAAAAATAAGTCTTAGCAAAAAATGTTTCAAATAAATGTTATGGTGCCCTTGGCTCTGACCATGAGCGTCATTTCAAGGTCAACTTTAGATTTTTACAGGAAACACTTAGTTTTGACCTCGAATTGGAGTGTTATTAAATGTAGAATTTCCTGTAAAAACCTAAAGTTGACCTTGAAATGACTGAAAATCACGCCGAATGTCAGAGCCAAAATCACCATAATATGTCTCCCTCGGAGTCGAGCAACTTCTATTTGAAACACTTTCTGCTAAACTTTACCTTTAGCGGGATATTTGGGTGTAAAGATTGAGGAAAAAATAAAATTGACCTTTACATGACCTTGGGTGGACAAACGACCCCACACATGATACATCATCTGAACGTAGAATTTCCCGCCTTTTCCGAATCTGGAGTCAAAAATAGGGGTTGCTTCTTAAAAAATGAAAGTGGACCTCGAAATGACCTTGAAAATGACCCTCAAGGTTATAAGTAATGCCACCATAATATGTCTCTCTCCGAGTCCAGTAACTTTTGTCTGAAATATTTTTCGCTAAACTTTACCTGGGCAGAGATATCCGGGTGAAGGGATTCAAATGTTGACTGATAAACTGATTACGTGCAGAAATTTAGTCAAATTGCCAACCAGTCGCGGAGATACTGGGAAACATATCGTCCCTATTATCACGTAGAGGCGTATGTGTATATCCATTTCTTGGATTATACGCCTCTACGTGATAAGAGGGACGATATGTTACTAAGAGTCCTAGAATTTCGATGCCATTGCGTGTTTTCTAAATGCATCTAGAATTAAAAGTTATACTTACACAGACGTATCAATTAGAAATGGCGCCTAGAGCAAACAACGAAGTAGCGCCTCTTCGTAAATTATCTAAATATAAAATAAACAAATACAACTAAATAGTTATAATTTTACAAAAATATTTTTATTTGCAGTTTTAGAACGAAAATTAGTTCGAAAAAGTGCACTTTTAAAAGTCCTAAACGTAAAATCGCATCTTCCTTGCCTTCTCGCTCGTTCGCGAAAGCTCACTACACCCGGGAATTGTGAGATTGATTATTCAAATATGAATTATTATTGTTGGTTTATTTTGATTTTTAAGCTTTATAATTTGCAAATTTGACCCCTTTGAATGGCGCCCAGGGGACGTGCCCTACTTGTCCTACCGTAGGTACGCCACTGGGTACTTGCATTTAATTCTAATTGGTATTTCTAACAAAAAAATATATCTTCCATTTCATTAAATTAAAAACAAGTAATTTTTGAGTTATTATTAAAATTTAAAATATGCCTTAAATAAATTGAAAATAACTCCAAAATTGTTTGTTACATAAAAAATAATTAGATTAATGTAACATAAAAAATTTTACACTTGTTTAGGAAGTTACTATCCTTCAGAAAATTAAAATTCCTTACACCAGTAACTTTTCAATATTACACTGTTTTTCAAATTGTATATGCAGCAAAAATGCTTAATATTGTTTGTTTGTGGCATAAATAGTATTGGTGTTATTTTCGATTCATTCAAGTATTTTATAGGCTTATTTTACATTTAACAAAATATGAGAAATGACTTGTTTTTGAATAAAACGAAAGATGTATGTACTTATTTTTTTATTAGAAATTAGATACACTTATCCATTTTCAAAATATCTTTATTTGCGTTTAAATTGTAGGGTTCTTAATGGCGGTGTTTTCTAGTATTTTCACCATTGTGGTGACAGATTTGTGTACAAATTCAACAAATGTCCAAACGTCCATAGTAGTTAAATTATTGGCACAAATATCATCTATCTACGTCAAGCATCTTAAGAGATACCTATTTAAATAGCTGTGATATATTTTAAATATGCAAACTCAGTATATCGAAAACGAAACTTTTCTGACATATGTTTCTAGGAACTTTTTATTATATTAATTTATGATGTAGAATCTACCATTAATTTAGCAGAGTACATCACTAACGCCCTGTATAATGAAGGAATGTTTTCTTTATTATCAACAGTAACATCCCAAGTGCCGATAAAATTTGGACCCTTTTTGTCCACATAAAAAATATTTAAGGTATTATCGAAATCCTTAGTAGTAACTTCCTAATATAAAAGTAATTTACTTTAGCTTGGCTGCTGTGAGTGAGCATCACACGTTGAAAATAAAATGATAAATTCGATAAATATAAACCGTGGAGGATCTCATTTACATATGTTACCGGAAAATGTAAAATGATTGATGTAGCCGCTTCATAAAGATTTGTATGCCGATACATAACTTTTTGTGTGTGCCTCTGCTTATTTCTTGGTCGAAATTGGCAACATTGGCGGGGGCTTTCTATAGCTATCGGAAATTAACACCGATAAGGCGGAAATCAATTTTAATCGTATCGCTGGATATTCTTGTGACGTCAGCTTTGATTATTCAGGGCGTCTATTCCAATTTTGTTTTAAGCAGTTTCAGGAGCTCATCTAGAATTTAATTTCCATCAGTTTCTTTTCATGTAGGCCATAAAACTATTGTTTGAGGAACTCTACAAAATTACACCTCATTTTAAAGGTGTCTGGAAGCGAAGAGTGAAGTCATATTATCTTTAAAATACCATTTTTTTAAATCTTCCTACAGTTATTTTCTTATTGTTGCGATATAAGTTGTTCATTTATTTAATTATTTATTTTTGGAAAAATACACAAATTTTGAAAATGATGTATTTTCCGTTATTATTACTTCAAATTTGCCGCATAGTTGCCCAAATATCATAAATATCTCAGCAAAAGAAAATAACGTTTCGTATAAATTGCATTTCAATTTTGTCGCCTATTAAATTAACCAAAAAATGCTTAAAGTAGTTACACGGTCGTCTTCAACTAAGACGACCGTGGTAGTTACTTACATATGGCTTGGATGGGTTTGGGTGAATATACAAAAATTGGGTAACTCAATGTCATCAGCCAATAGATACGAATTATTATTATATTTTATTGATATTACATTTTATTTTATAAGAATTAAAAGTCCTTTATTTGGCCACCCAATTTCAGCTCTTTATTTTAAATACAAGTTAGTAAAAAACACAATAAATGCTTAAAACGTCAGTCCTTTGGCATATCACAAACCGAAAACCAGCAATCAAGTGACTGTCTATATTAAACATTATCATCGATTTAAGAAAACTTACTAATTCACTACAATCTGTGACGTACATAGTAATGTACACTACAACTTTCATAATGTAATATTCTCCACTTTATTTAAAAAAAATAAGAAACTGTGTTTAGTTTCAATCGTCAGTCCGTTGTGTGTTGTTTAAATTTGAAATTCTCGCCAAATATCACCGACTCAAGGTCAAATCCCTGTTTGAATTTTAAAGTCGGTAATGAAGTTAGCTGCGGACCGCGCCAAATGATGGCCGTCATTGCTGTACCAGTGCTAGAGTTGTGTTTATCTTGTATACACGTGCTGACCCAGTCAAAATTTCAGTCTCTTGGTGAGTCGTTATTTTCTTGTTAACCTGAGGTTTATTTTGATTTATACATAGTTAACTATGATTTGTCAAAATGTAGCTTGTTGATATTCGAAATTACCAAAAGAAATATTAGTTCTAATTATGACCTCAAATTTATGTCTTTTTCGTCAGTCCGTTGGCGTCAGTCCTTTGTCAGGTATTGCGCCAGAAGATTGACGTGTTTCCATGGTACTGATGTTTTTTGTTTTAGAGCACTTTTATCTTAATTGCTACCGTGTATAAGCATTTCTATTTCATATTTCAGTTTAAAACATCATGCGGCACGCTAAAAAAATTGACCAGGGAAGATATATTTAAAAAAAGAGAGAAGCCGAAAAGGCTCGCTTGGCCAGAATTAAAAGCGACCCCATTAAATTAGCGGAATACAAAGAAAAACAAAAACTGCAGTACTTAAGAAAAAAGAGAAAGGACAAAGAAAAAGTGTTAATGAAATGACACTACGGAAGCAACGAATAACTAGAAAAAAATGGAAAAATTATTCATCAAACTACAGGCAAAAAACAGCTATTAAAACAAACCACTAATCATTTTATACGTCAGAATACTCCTCCAACTACTGACGATGAAATACAACCCATAGTTCGTGAAGAAAACAGAACTGTTATTAACGAAGATCAAAGAGCAAAAGCAATTTAAGGAAAAAATTGATGTTTTCGAAAATTAATTTTTTATTGTTGCACTATTTTGAAGCATTATTTTTAGTTTTTTTTGTGGAGAAAAAGATCTCATTTTATTTTAATTATTACTATTTCTTGTTGACGCTTTTAAGACAAAATTCATTATATTTACTTGATTTATTAGAAAATACAGACTGTTAAGTAAAATTACCTCAAAGTAATATTAAGGTTAAGTAATATAACATTATAAAAATGTCAAAAGGCTGTTATGAAAACTGGGATAGTTGATTTTCATAGTATTACATTGAAATTGTTCTTAATTTAATGATAATCATAATTTGTACTTTTAACGTAAATATTGTTAGATTTTTGTTTCTATTGTTTGTTGATTACTTAGAAGATGTATACTGTTAAGTAATACTAACTCAAAGTAGTACAAGTTAAGTGAATAACGTTACGTTAAATGTCAAAAGGCTGTTTTGAAGACTGAGATAGTATTTTCTCCAAGTATTACTAATTAATAATTATTTTTGATTGTTACTAAGTGATTTTAATACTTAAAAGACATGTGAAATTATTAAATCCTAAGAGATTTGTACTAAGTTTTATTACATTCCATTATAATTGTTATGAAATTGTGTATTTTATCAGTACTATGTTACCCTCGTCAGTCTCCTGGCAGTCAAATTCTGAAGTTTTGAAATATCTCACAATCTACTTAAAAAAGTGATTGGCCCGATTTGGAACAATATATTCATTATATTAGCTATCTTAAACACCCGAATTTAATAACTACAGTAAACAAAATAGCGTCAATAGTTACCCAACTTTTATATAATCACCCGTTTGCATTCCAATAAATATTTTTCAGCCTTTCTTTCGACATTCAGTGTATAAATTATATAAATATTCTATCACACTTAGTTTTGATCAAACTAGTATAGGTATCCTATAGTATTTTGGCGCGCTGAAACCGAATCCATTGTCAGAATTGCGCTAACACTTCACATTTTTTCTAACCTCATGTGGGTATGACCAAACTAGTATTTTGTCGCGCTCAATCCGAATCCATTGTCAGAATTAAGCTAACACGTTACATTTTTTTCAAACCTCAAAAAATAAGTCAAAAATAGCAAAAATGGACGAAGTATGAGAAAAGACAACATAATTATTTTTCACATTTCTTAGCATAGTTTTATGTAATTGGGCTCGCTGAATCCAAATCCACCTTTAGAAATCATACAGCATACCTCGTTTTTTCTAATCTAAAAAAAATCAGTCAGAAATCGAGATTTGCAAGAAATTAATAGACTTATGAAAAATTTGGTATGTAGGGGTTTCAGATTAATGCTATATTGTATCAGTGGGGGTTTTAAGGTTCGCTAATCACGAATTTGAATTTAGAATTGCAAAATTCAACATGGCGGACGAGATTTTCGAAATATCAACGGATTATTCCCGAATTGGATCCTGAGGAGTTTTGGGGGTTGCTGATCACGAATACGAACTCTGAATTGCAAATTCAACATGGCGGATCTAATATGGTTGATTTTGTGGATGAATATATGCATCTTCAGACAGGCTTTTTAAAAACAGGAATACATGGATCTTTGAATGTATAACATAACCTGCCCCATTAAATCCTACACAAAGAAAGACCCTGTCGGAGCTGCGAACCCCAAACCTAACACAACCTGCTCATATAAATCATACCCAACAGCTAGCTGACATTCAAAGTGCAAACTCTAAACCTATCATATCCTTCCCAACTAAATCCTGCTCAACAGAAGGTCCCTGACGAAGCTATGAACTCCAAACCAAACATAAGATGCGCTTCTAAATGCTGCACAACCGAAAAGCCCTAATGAAGCTGCGAGCTCCAAACCTTACGTAACCTGCTCAACTAGATCTTACAAAACGGATCTGTTGCATAGGATTTAGTTAGGTCTGGAGTTTGCAGTGTCATTAGTAGTTTCATGTTGCATAGAATTTACAAGAGTAGATTATGTTAGGTTTGGCGTCCGCAGCATCAGCAACTGTCTTTTGTGTATGATTTAGTTGGTCAGGTTATGGTCCGCCTTATTGAATTTGCAATACTGAGTTTGTATTCGTAGTCAGCAACCCCCAAATCCTCCAGGATCCAATTCGGGATTAATCTGTTGATTTTTAGAAAATCTCGTCCGCCATATTGGATGCGCCATGTTGAATATTCTTTCTTGCAAACCTCGATTTCTGACAGATTTTTTTGAGGTTAGAAAAAAATTAGGTGTGCTGTATGATTTCTAAAAGTGGATTTGGTAGGTACATATAGCAATGTAAAGAAATGTGAAAAATAATTTTTTTATTTTTTCTCATACCTCGTCTATTTTTGCTATTTTGACTTATTTTTTGAGGTTTGAAAAAAATGTAACGTGTTAGCTTAATTCTGACAATGGATTCGGATTGAGCGCGACAAAATACTAGTTTGGTCATACCCACATGACACTTTTTTTGTATGGCCATGCTATTAAAAAGGGCAGTAAAAGAGGTATTCGCTTTGCATGATTTAATAATTAGCCTTCATATCTAGCTCATAAAAGTAATTATTACTACGATTAATATAATATACAATAATTTGTTTCTCTTATTAATATGTACGAAAAATGTTATCGGCTTCTTTATATCGAATATTATATCTAATTCCTACCTACGACCGTGACCTGTAAGCCAAAAATATGTTTATTTTCCAAAAATAGCTGTCCCTTGATAGCTAACTAACATTCTGTACATCGACAACGAAGCAACTGTTGTTTGTTTCATTTTATAAGTATGGTCATTAGTAAATTAAAAAATAGACAGCTTGTATGTGTCTATTTAAATATTGCAGCCTTCAAGATGAGAGAGATTTGCGAGGTTAGAGAAAATCTTTACAAAATTCGATAGACTAATGACCAAAAACTATAGTTTTTTTTTCATATAATCAATCACGCAATACCTACAAAATGTATGCTTTTTTAGATAGTGCGACAATGGTTGGAATATAATATTTAACTCTATATGGGAAATTTTAATACTAATTGACTAATTGACTTAATATGGAGTCTAATCCATTTAACTGATAGGGAAATTGTTTTAGAAAGAACTATAAATTAACAGTACATATTTCATTATATTTAATTTGCTCTCTGTATATGAATTACAAATCTGTGTACTTATACTGATTGCTTTATTGATGGGATATAGTCATAAAACATATATTTACTTAATTATATTTTGATGCTAATAAAGTAACTAATAGTAAATAAATATACGCCTCAGGATGTAATCCATAAACTAATCTCGTTTCCTAGATATGTAAATAACCACGTATGTAATTGGAAACGTATGCGTCCTCATATATTGCGTGATTTCGAATTCCATCGCTAAATCGAAATACCACCTGGTTGAAGTGGTATGTCTGGTTTCCGAGTCCCATCCGTCTCCCCTTATCTTGCACTAATGGTTACAAGGTTGCGATGAGGTTTTCCCTATGTAAAATTTTATCAGGGACATAAGATCCTTTAAGAAAAACCCAATATATCTATGCTTAGTTAAATATTAAGATGTTTAATTTATCATCATTGTTAAACAAAAATTGTCAAAATTTAACCGAAAATTGTATTTTTTTTTCAAATCTGTTAGCATCAACAATTATGAAACAAATAAATATGGGATTTGGAATGCATATTTTAACATAAATAGCGAATTATCGATTAAATTAGGTAATATATTTGCGTGCATATCATAAGAAAATATTTTTGATAATCCTTATAGTTTCTAAGAAAAAAATTATTGAAGTTGTAGTATTTTCAACCCTTTGATCACTGGGCTAATGTAGTCTCTAGCGTCACTCGCGTTGTGCGCTGTGAGCAATGTGCTCTCTCCACGTGGGTGGCCTCGGGCGATTCCGAGTACTGAAATCCGATTTTAGTGTTGACCTTTTGCGATAGTGTTTACATTAGTTTTTCAAGTGTCAAAAATGACATGTGTATGGCAACTCGAGTTGATGGATATCGTCTTAATTTGTGGTGAAGCAAGACAACAGTTGTGTTACGGTGAAGCAAGACAACATTTGTGTTAGTTCGTAGAAACTGGGTAAGACGGTCCCAAAAGTGTTTACACGTCGATGGACAAAATTTTAAACAGTTGTTGTAACATCAGGTGTGTCAAATTATTTTATTAATTAAAGCCACAAATTAATTTTATTAATTAATAATAACAATAATGGCAAAATTAGTTGAATTTGCTGATATAAAATTTTATTTATTTTTTCCTAGGGGAAGAAATTCTTTCAATTCTTTCATTTTTTTATACTTTACCGTTGTGCCGATCGCCGTCTGCATGCTTTGTCTTGCGCAAAGTCAGGATTTACAGTGCACTAGTTTCCAGTGGCGTGCAAAAGTGTATTTTTAAATCATTTTCGAACTGCTGTAAAATAGATGTTATTGTTGGTATTGTTACCTTTTATACATGGGTCATCACGAAGCAGTGTATCTCGACAACAGCCGGGTCATTCGCCAGAAATTAAGAGGGTATATGAAACAAATATCAAAGTTACTGTTCTGTCAATAAAAACAAATAAATAGGTAACTCACCGGGGAGTTACGCACCCCTAATCTTAAGATTCAAGGTATATCCTTCCATACGTTAACATTATATTAATTAGCAAATATGTATCAATCTTTCTTCAACAACTAGCTAGTATCACCAGAAATAAGTCGAGGCTCCCCCGGACGCCAACTAGTTAGCACCCCCACTATCGGGTGTGTGAGTTATTATGCGACCTACCTCAACACCACCCAGTATGTATCAATCGAAGCGCATGTAAGACCCCATAGAACTTACAGCTAGCACAGACATAAAATATTAATCAACCTTATTCGGGCGCTGGCCAGGCACCTCTGTCACAAAGAACAACCTCTCTTAGTTTCGGTATTCCAGGCTACATTATATACTCATAAATTACATTATCTCAAGGACAAATAAACACTTGACTGACGTATTCCGTGTGAACAGCTGAGGTTTGATTCAAAGCAACCACGATAGTTTTAATTTCATAATAAAATATGTATTGATTCCTATTATTACAATACTTTAAAAATAGGCAAGTGTTACATTGCTCTTTTTGATTTTTTTTTACAAAATTGTAGTTGTAAGAGTCCCCTGTACAATAAAAAAAATTGTTTTGATAAGTTCTGAATCACCCTGTATCCGTATAATATAAACGTAGAAAGATTTACTTTGACCAAAAACGTTAACGTTTCGGACATAACTTAAACTATCTAGTGTCATTTGTTTTATTGAGAAGACAGATGTAAAAATATCTATGTCAGTCAATTTTTTTTTGTTAGCTTTTGTTCGTCGTTCTCTGTTGTCCTTGAAAATAACAACGTGTCATAAAGTTATTGATATTCAGTAAATCTTATATAGTTCAGCTATTAAATGTTTACGATCTTCTGTCTCTGTAGAAAATACTTGTTCGTAGGAACGGCGCCTTTGACTTGGAGTTTTCTTTAGCGGCTCCATATATTAAAACTAGTACCTGGTAATTGGTGCACTTGATTTTTATAACTGTTCTGCATATTATATTTTTAGCTTTGAAAACATATTCATTTATATGCAAGGCGTATAAGAATTCTGTAAAAGAAGTTATAACTTCAAATCGTTCATGAAAATATGAAAATTTTCAATGTTAATATACTTAAGATAATATATTTTTTTCCAAGCGCCTGCCTATGAAAACAGGTAGGTACATGTGTTCCTAGCTTAATCTGTTTAATGTAACTATAATACATTTTACATTGAGGAACACTCAGTGTAAAATTATCACGGACGTCTATTGTATGTATATATTGCAAAATATTAAAATCTTGTAAAAAGGATGGTATTTCGTATTTCCATAACCTGTACCAAGTGTCCAAGAAGTGTTATTATAAAACGTAAATCTTGGATATTTATTTAAAACTATATGCGAAATGAATTTTCTTTGTTGTAAGATGTAAGCACATGTAAAATACACCATGTCTTAGGATACATGAAAAATGTATGATTTGCTGTAATGCTTATAGCAATAAAAATACTGAAAAATTAAAGTTTTGTTTATGTATTGAGCTAGCAGTCGTTCCTGACGTTGGATAATACTTGCGTAATTTTGTACTGGCCTTATAATTTTGTGATTGATGATTAAATGGACTGTATAATTATTTTTTATCGAGTATTTGTATAGAAAATGTGCTTCAAAATTCGAGAAATTATTTGATTATACCTTTCAATAAAAACATGTCGCTTAGTTACATTAAAAAACAGCTCACTATTAAAACAGTTAATTTACATAAAGTCATCAAAACTAAGTAAATAATAGGTACTATTAACACAGGGATGGCCAGAAGTACGGAATAAAATTCATCTTCATCTTTTGAATGAGTTAATTTTTTTTAAAACGCCGAAACACGTTAACTGATTTTGATTTTTTCCCATCTTTCGGTTATATAATAATTTTTCTTCAACCCCCTAACCCCCAGCTACCCCTACTTTTTTTTTTCAAATGGAAACATAAGGCATGAGGGGGCTCGTTAAAAAGCTGATAGAAAACCGAATCCAGCCATACCAAATAAGCAAGTTTTATTTTTTCAATAACAATTTTTTTTTCATTTAGAAATTGAAACAACTAGATAATTTACAAAAATAAACTCAATGTCGCAAATGCTGAAAATGTCCTCCATTCACTATTTGGCATTCTCCAAGACGATAGTAAAAGCTGTCCACAGCATTCTGAATGACTTCAGCTGGTAAATTATGCATCTCCGCCCTAATCTTGTTCTTTAAATTCTCAATATTATCCGGTCTGTCCTGGTAGACTCT
>NW_019416224.1:749156-848810 GCF_000390285.2 Anoplophora glabripennis | reverse complement strand
CAACATGTGGGAGGAAATTCCTCTGAATTTAAGAATGCGAGCATGGTTTCAACTTGATGGCTGTCCAGCTCATTTTGGCCGAAATGTCAGGAACTGGTTGAACACCCACTTTCCCGAAAAATGGATTGGCCGCGGGGGTATCGTTGCATGGCCTCCCCGATCCCCTGATCTGACACCCCTAGATTTTTTCCTCTGGGGTTTTATTAAAGAGAGAGTTTATACCACTACTGTGGACACAAGGGATGAACTTATTCGTCGGATTCGGAACGCATGCAGTGAAATCAGAGACAATAACTTAATTCAAATGAGACGTTCTATTCAGCGTCGGTGTCAGTTATGTATCGAAGAAAATGGTTTACATTTCGAACATTTGCTTTGATGTAATATGGTTTTCGTTATTTATTTTTGTATTTATTTTCATTTAATTAATTAAAAACAATTTTAACCGAATTTTTGAACTACATATTTAATTTAGTTGTAACACAATGTTTAAAAATTATTATTTGACTTCTAAACAGTATTTTCGGTTTTTCTTGAAAACGCCACCTCCTATCGACTTTGGACAAGAGGGCCTTTTCTGGGTAAAATTGAA
Source organism: Anoplophora glabripennis (assembly GCF_000390285.2). Taxonomy (NCBI): domain Eukaryota; kingdom Metazoa; phylum Arthropoda; class Insecta; order Coleoptera; family Cerambycidae; genus Anoplophora; species Anoplophora glabripennis. Next base: position 848,218 of record NW_019416224.1, on the reverse strand, counting down.
TGCTCTTTCATATTTTTCGAAAACATTTGGAAAATATCAAATCGGCTATACTTTTTTTTATAAAAATATGCATAGAGACCCCTCTATCTCCACCACTGGAACTAATATGCGATGATTTTCTGTGTCAAATTATTTGCCCTTAAATACTAAGTCTTTCGCCGCAACATGATGATTTTTTTTGTCAGCGGTTATTTAGTTAAAAAATAAATAAATAAAACAAAAATAAAATTGAACGCCCTGTATCTCAGAAACAAAGCGTTTTAGGACCCATATATATAGGAACTTTTAGACTCAAAATGAGGTCTTCTACTGATTCCTGAAGTCCTGCTATTTAAATGTGAGACACCCTGTATAACCGAAAGATGGGAAAAAATCAAAATCAGTTAACGTGTTTCGGCGTTTTTAAAAAAATTAACTCATTCAAAATGTATGAATTGTATTCCGTCCTTTTGGCCATCCCTGTATGTTCATCTTGTGTGCAAAAGTCAGCCATGTAAGCATTGTGTAATGTAGTAGTAAATAAGTTAATTTTCATGTGTTCCACTTGATTCTTGTTTACTTACCGACAGTTCATTCATTATAGCTAGGTATAGTTTCAATACATCAATATAGTTAATTAACATTAAACTGGATTAATATGAATTAAAAATTAATAATAAATTATTTGTTTTAAAGAGAATGTATATGTAAAATGCAGAAAAATCGATCTAATTTCAAAGCTAAAAATTTTATACATTACTGCAGTTATAAATGATACATTTATTGGAAATTAGAATGTTGAACCTTGAATGTTGTCAAAAGGTAACGATTTATCAATTTTTATTGAAAATATTATTAATTTCGTACATTTAAATAAGAAATACAAATGCGAACCTTTTTTTATGTAGGGGACGATTCCAGAAGTCCACAAAATGTTTTAATGGTTTTGATCATTATTAATTTTAAACATAAGTAAACAGAACAAATCCCTTCCAAGTTTCTAGACACTATATAGACTTGGTACAATGTAGTTCCTTCATATAGTCCTCCCGTACCTATTCAGGGTGGCTTTTTTCAGCGTTAAAGTCCAATAGCTCGGTTATGGTAGCACCAGGAAAAAAATATTTTAGACAAAAGTTGCTCCCAGTCAAGTACTCCACATTTTAAAATTAGTTTGAATTATACAGGATGTCCCAGTTCCCCTGAGCGCTAATCAACTTTGTTTTTTTAAATATAACACTATATATTTTTGCATTTTTGAATTACTGGATAAATTTTAATGTCACTGTAATTAATAATTATGGTGTCTATTATGCACCGTTTCTATGTTAATTGATGATTTCTTTAAAAAATGACGTTTGCAGCAACTAGGAAAAAATCATTTATCTCGAAAACTAAAAATCCTAGATAAACGAAATCTTTACCATTGTTCTAAGCATGACCAGAGCTATCGAACTAATTAGCCTCCATTAATATCCCCCCANCAAGTTATCTGTGTTTGAAAATTCAGAAATTTAGGCGCTCGTGTTTGGCACATCCTTGGGCGGATATTAATGGAGGCTAATTAGTTTGATAGCTCTGGTCATGCTTAGAACAATGGTAAAGATTTCGTTTATCTACGAATTTTAGTTTTCGAGATAAATAATGTTTTCCTAGTCGCTGCAAACGTCATTTTTTTAAGAAATTATCAATTAACATAGAAACGGTGCATACTAGACACCATAATTATTAATCACAGTGACATTAAAATTCATCGAGTAATTCAAAAATGTAAAAATATATAGGGTGTTGTATTTAAAAAAACAAAGTTGATTGGCGCTCAGAGGAACTGGGACATCCCGTATAATTCAAACTAATTTTAAAATGTGGAGAACTTGACTGGGCGCAACTTTTGTCTAAAATATTTTTTCCTGGTGCTACCATAACCGAGCTATTGGACTTTGACGCTGAAAAAGCCACCCTGTATGTAATTTGAACGAAAACTAACTAATAATGTTGAAATTGTACGCATTTTAACTGCATTTGAAAGAAAACATTTTATTTATTTGGGTAGACCATTTAAAATCAAAACTTTTGTATGTATTTCCGGTATATTTCATAATCCGAAATGTTCATCGTCACATCGCTGATTCACCCTGTATAAACTGGATTAAATGATAATTCATATTCATGCTTTGTAATAGACATATCATTATTATTTAGTGAAACATTTTTAAATGATCCCATTTGAATTGCGGTCGCGTACCGCTATAACATAAAATTTATTTAATTATGCCATCACGGTGACGAATTAACACTCATTATTAATAGATGCAAATTTTATGAACTCTCGACTATAATTCATCGATCTTTTCTGCGAATCCAAACATACAATTATGTAACTGGAAATAGGTATACGTCCTCATAAATTATCACATTTAAATTTCGCCATTAAATCAAAATATCACCTGGCCATTTGAATCGCATGCCCAAGACTGCTACCGCGATATTCTAAAGATTCCTTTCATCTGAAATTTTATCTGTGACCGCTTGTGCGTTTTGTTCGCCAACACAGAACGAGATGAACTAGTATCGGACTGGCAGCACTGCGGGTCTCCATACAAATATTTTGTATGGCTCGCTTCTTAACAAAAATTAAGATTTATGCACGTAATGTCACAAATCGAAAAAGTGACATAAATGTAATGGAAAACAGTCTGTGTAATAATATTTCTGGATTTAATGTCCGATGCTTCATTTTATTACTAATATCATTCCACTATTGATTGTTTGGTATATAGTGGAGTCAACATAGATTTTGACTTCGCGAAAATTACTGGAAGAGAGAACTTTTTATTTTTCGCTTTATAAAGTTGTCAGAAACAACATACCTATAAAAAGTTACCAACTGTAGAGTGTACGCTAAATTATTTATTTAACAAATTAGTTGCAAAATTACAGTTTTTACAAAATATATAAAAAATATAAATGTCAAAAAAAAATTACTGCGCCATTCGAAAGAACAGGAAATTTTATATAGAAAATGTTTTCTTTTAAAATGTGAATTGAAGGCTTTTTTCTAACGTGCGAAAAATGAGACGGGCGGCCCCCAAGTATAGCTCTCGAAGAGCGCCCGGCCCCGAGCGCGCTACACTAAATTTGTTATAACTTTTGATCTAATTGATCAAATCGACCTCGCAAAAATTTAAATGAAAAAAGATTCATCTGGCTATTAAAATTTTATGTCTTTAAACTTGAGAAAAAAAATAGTACGTATACAAAGTTACGTCATTCTATAATTTTGTACAATAATAATAAAATAGCTGTCATTCTTTTAATTTTTAAAATAAATATATGTAACTTTCACAGATTACTCTTTAAATGATGATTGAAACAGTGAGCGATATGGAAAAAGTCTTGAAAATTTAATTTGAAAAATATTGAGCCCAACATATTCAATAATTTAAAAAAATCACAAAATTTGATTTTTAAGGCCATACTTTATAGATCAAAAACTATAGTTGTAAATGTGATATTGAAACTTTATGAGAGCAATATTTAAAGCTTAAACTCTCTAATTTAAGATGGTGCATTTTATTATTCTTAAAAAATTGAAGTAATAGTTGAAAAAACAAAAAATAACAAGAAATAAAAATATTTCATGAAAAATCCGTGAAATTTATTGTTAAATAATTATTGTATTGTATTGTATTGTTTAGTAATGTACAAAAAATATTTTTTTTTGTTTAGAAAACCATCAAAGAATTAAGACCTTAAAAAAAGTAAATCCAGCCAAAAATATTTTTTTTTATTTATAGTAATAAGTGGAAAATTGTTATAACAGCAAAAATATTACGTTTTTTGATGAATTGACTGAATATTCATTTTTCGGAGACACTTGCATTGAATGGTAGAAGCATATACATACTATCTATATACTATGAGCAATACTATGAGTTTTGTTTGGATCTTGACCGGAAGGAAAGCCTCATCGCTCTATCCTTGCCGAGTGAAGAGGGAATGGTGCGCGTGCGTTAGAAGCGGATCCGTAGTAGGGACCACAGCCGTCTTGCTCTCTCCACTCGTTCATGGTTTTGTGTGCAGGGCGTGCGCATTGGATTCTAATTCCCTGGGAGAGACAGAAAAGTATCTCCTTCTCTCCGGACAATTCCGTACACAGGGGCCTATAGCCGGCTGCCAGTATATAGAATTATATATAGTAAGTAAATGGGTAGAAGAAACTCCGAACACCATCGCTGTAAAGCATCTATGTCGCTTTGTATGTCATGATGATTAGATTGATTAGTTGTAGGGTTAACATTTTCGTGTCATCGATGTAACAAGATATTGAACTCGAGACGTAATGCTGAATATCACTCCATAGATAATAAAGAACATTGGACCGAGACCGCAACCTTTGGTATTCCTTTTCATACTGGCCCTACTGAGGATAATTCTATGCTAACTCTGACCTTAAAGTGGGTATCTGTCAGATGTGCGCATATTGCAGTTACTAACGTTTCAGTGTACGTAAAAGACCTTTTGGAAGTCTGACAAAAAGAGAAGTCAAAATAAATTATGTTGATCAGGTTCTTATCGTTGATAGTTTTGATCCAGTTGTTTTACACAATGTAGTAATTTGGTTAATGCTGAGCTGCCTTTAACAAATACATGTTGCTTAGAAAGAAAATTGACAGACCACTAAGGTTTGAGGAATTTCGACGCATATTTATTAAATCGTTCTTTGTTAACAATGAGTAAGTTCTAAAGGCTATCGTTGGTGAAGACTTTTGAAAAGGACAAGACTTTTACTGATTTTCAGTTAGTAGTTTATGAATTGCCATTTGATTTTTGAAGTTTATTTTTTTTACAGTAAACAATGTGCAATTTCATAAACACATTTGCTTTTTCAACATTTCTACTAACAAAAGAAATATGGCAAAAAGCAAAATATTTTTTTCGGTATTCTTAACGACGTCTAGTATTATATAAAGAACATCTTCACGCTATATAAAATTTCTTTGAGTGTGTACTATTCGTTTTCGGACACCTTATGTACTTGGGTTAACGTTAATTTTTCCGGTTGTCCGATGGCCCAGTCCGTCTCTGAGAGAAACAGCTGAGGCGAGGGAGCCTGACCGCGTGGAGTGGACACACATCTCCGCTAGGAACTGGTCCTTGCAGACTCTCCGAACCGGTTCTCTCCTGCGCTGTGGCGCGCGATTTGCGATTACATCGGATTCCTCTTGCGAGGAGTCTGATATCGCCATAAAAAAGTCATAAATTAACCACGGGTTCGGTCGAATTCTGTGCGAAATAAAGCGTTTATAAATGGTACATGTTTAATCTATCCCAGGGATTCTTTCCAGGGCCCTTTCAATTAAGGCGCCATTGATGCAATAATCTTCCGTAGGAACTGGATTTTTCTCTCACCTTTTGAATTTTTTCAAATAGTTTTGTTAGCTTTATGCAGCTGTCTCTAAAGAGTACCTGCATATGCGAAACTTTTATAAAGATTTCACGTTAGCTCCAAATTCTTTAACTTGCATGGTATGGTCCTGGATGGAAATCATAGTTGATGGCATTAAACAATATGCTCTCAGAAAAGGCAAATAAATTTACGTAAAACAAGCATACTATAATTTTGAAGGAAATAAAATTATTTTATTTAAAGGAATGTTGACAGAAGATCGTGATTATTAATTCAAAATTATCATTTGCTTCAATATAATCAGGAATTGTTGTATCACTACAACAAACAGTAATTGTTTTGGAGACAGACCTTTTTGTACTTCTAACCTTCTTCAGTTGAATGAAGATGGTGGTATCTTCAATACGAATAGTAAGTCATTAGATCTTGTTTTCAGAAACATATAATTGGTGTTTCTGGTTTCGATTTGCATTCATGTTGCAGATTATGGTAGTATTGATAATTAAGTTAACGCTACCCATTGGGATAATTTACTTCGTAGCTATAATTAACATTGACGAATCTGCATCTTTATTTGACAGTTCTATATTTTTTTAACATTTAATTAAATCAGTATCTTTCAAATTGAAAAATATAGACTAAATTTTGGTCAGATAGGTTACCAGAAATCAAATACTGTAAACAAATTTCGTTTACATCCTCTGTCTGGTATTTAAGTCAATTTCTGAAGGCGTTTTCCATGTATTTGCAAAGAATCTTGCTTCAATTCATAAAGGTGAAGTGATATAAGCAATTTCTTTGCCCTCGATACTATGTAAATTGTTGGAAGCGATTGTATGTAATTGACGAACACTTTTAATTTGAAAAATTTCATAATAAAAGAACATCATTGTTTTTTCCAAGGCCATTGTGACTTGTGTCATCTGTTCAGGTATATCGGAAAGTGTTGATGAAAGATATGAGCTAGATGCCGTGTATACTTTTTTTTTTCTAAATCTTTTGATAAAATTTCTTCATTTCATTCTCCTTGGGTGGTTAAAGTCATGTACATAATATATCCAATGGGCCACAATGTATCAAAGTTAATAATTCTTCTTATTTTAAAATTACATAAGCGTTCTCACTTGGACCTTTACCATTGTCTCTATTTATCAATGATATTAATACCTATTTTTTTTTTTTTTAAATTAGGCTGATCTACTTTCCGAAGTATAAATGGTATTTATAAGTGAAAGAAATATTCGTAAACCGTATTCTTGTAAAAATATTTTTTACTATTTCACTGATAGAATGTCAACTTATATTTTATTACAATCTAGGAGACAACCAATACATGATTAAAAAAATATAGGTGTTAAAAATAACAGCACTCTGTAATTATTTAATGTTGTTAATAATTGAAACTGAGACTTAAACAGTCCCAGTGTTCAAAAGTTAACGCTATCTTGGGTTCTAAAATTTTAGTAAGGTTTCGGACTTAAAAGAAATATGTAATTAAAATAAATGAGAGAATTATCCATACAAGTAATAGGTACATGTTTCTGGCAATGGCAGCGAAATTCTTCTATTCTTGGTGAATATCCAGTATTTCCGTCAGTGGTTGTATAAATGTATGAAAATAAATCTTTACCTACTTTTATTAAGTTAATTCGCCATTCCCTTGTTTTTAAGTGTAGGTAATCTACAAAATAACCAAATTGCTTAAAAAATAAACGTTACCTAATGTTACATTTTACGTATTTTATTTAGAATCATTTGGTTAAAATGAAAAGTATTTATACGCTTCAAGTAGGTACTTGACGTATTTCATAAGTTTAGCTACGAATTAGCCAACCCGACAATTTAATACTTTCACTGCGAGGTACCTTGGCGCCTGTCTAAAATGGTTTCATGTATTGAATTCAATTTATTTAACAATAATTATTAGCCTTGCCTGCGTTTTGTGTAGAGAGCTTATTGAAGCAGAAAATCATTTCAGTTTGCGTTACAGTCACAGCTGAAAAGCCATTTTTGCCAAAAATATAGCCAACTCAAATTTCAAATTACATGGCTCGCTGTTATTTCCAACAGGAAATTTGTTTTGGTATATTCAAATACAAAATATATTCACGGAATGTTTGATATAAATTTAGCCGTCGTTTATTTATAGACTTAGATATAACTAATGCAATTTATTGAATTTATCTCATGTAAAGCTTTATATATTGTGATAATTTATCAAATCAAACATATACAACTTGGTTCAGAATAGCGTATTGTAAATTCTTATTGTATCAAAATATCAAAAAAGTAAAACACATAATAATAATTTTTGCAGTGTAACGCAGCTAGATAATCCAACGTTGCTTCATTGACAAGCTACTGGGTGTTCAATTTTTTGAAAAACACCACTGATATATGAAATATTTCGAAACAGATTTGACGTAGATGATAAACTTTGACTGGCGACATAACTAAATAAAGATAAAAATTCGTACAATCTGCATACAATTATGTCGACCTGTGACGGAAATACTGAGACATCTTCATTAATAACCCCAGTTTTTCGACTGCCCTGACTATTTTGAAAATTCTGTTTCTACTTACATTTCTACACCACCGAATTTTTGGGCCTGTGACGATTATATTGGATTTAAAATTGTATTGTCAATAAAAAAATCCTAATATTCTGTTGTAGCAGTATCTTCAGATTTACTTATTTGCAAATAAAAAATATTTTTTATTTTTGAAAGATCTTTGAAATGAAATGAGCTTATAGAATTTCCAAAATATGCAGTGGCATCAAAATTCTTCGATTCTTATTGAGGTTGTCTTCCAGTATTTCCGTAGCTGATTGTAATTGTATAAAAATTATTTTTTATTAATATTATTTTTTTTATTTAGTTAATTCGCCAAACCATGTTAATCTTCGTCAAAATATGTTTCTAAATTTTTGCGATTTGTGGCATTTTCCAATAATTTCGCCATTCTGTAATTTGCAAATAAACAACTTAGGACTAAGGAACACTTAGACAAATTATCAAATTTTGGATTTAATATTATTTGGTAGTATTTGTGATCCTTCATCGAAATTAGTTTGTATGTGATTATAAAAGCATGCAGTAGGTAATCTACTATTGAGTAATAATTATTTTAATTTTGGCAAATAACGTTATACAAAAACGAAAAAAAAGCATGTAATTTATAGTACTATTTTTCATGCAGTACAAATTGTTATCTTTTAATTTGCTTATTTATTTCATATACATTTTCAACAATATTTAAATTTTGGATTTGGTAATCTTAATAGTTTTTATCTTCAACTAAAAATATTCTCTTATCTGCTATAATTAAAAGAAGTATATAACGTGATTAATACTAGTGAAAACATACAAGTTAATAACAGTATTTTTAGTAAATGCGGGTAACCCCTCTTGAATATTATGATAAATAAGTATAAATAAGTTGTTGATATAGGTATATTAATTATTATAATTGATCTCATAATACTTTTCCGAAATTATTTTTTATTCAACACATATTTTTTATTTACTAATTTTCTATAAATATCTCGGTGACAATAAAAAACATGGCAGTTCATGCAGTGCAATTAAGTATACTTTGGTAATATGTTTTTAATAAAAGTTTGTTGATTGTGTCATGATTTTCGATAAAAGAACGCATTTTTACAACTTGCCGTATATTTAGTCATCCATTCTAATATTTTTACTACTTACATTGTAAATTGGCATGGATTTTCAGTTTGCGTCGAGTAATAATAAATGTTGGACGGGAGCCATGTAGAATGTCGAAAAATGCGATCGCATCTCACTCACCTGTCTTTAAATATCCGAAGCGTTTTCTAAGCGCCTGATTCACTAGGACGTCATTTCATGTCTTTTATCAGCCAATCTAATAAATTTATCTCAATATTTTGTGCCGGCGTTTTAGGTTATTTTTAGTCTTCGCCATTCGAAAGTAAAATGATGCCCAATTTTGAATATTTTCTGTTGAGAACAACATTAATTCACTGCTCTTTTTTGTATAATATATTTAGAAACTTTATTTTATTTTGTTATACAACAATTGTTAGCTTAGGTTTAGGTGGTTTTTATCCAGTGAATTAGAGAGTAAATAACGTATAATTATATTTTTTTCTATTTATAACATGTTTCTATACATGTATTTCTGATAATTATAAGGATACCTACTTATTATCATAACAATTATTTAGTTTATTCCAGTGCCAAACCATTTCTCATTTTACATCATTGAATAGATAATAAATATGGTTTTAAATAGAATTTGTTATTGCTGTAATTTACAAGCTGTACCAAACTTATCCTAAAAAGGCACATATTTTGGGGCTTTGTTAGTAATTTTATTTTTTTCAAAATGTATCAATACCATCCAAGATCTCGCACCATACCAGTTTTTATCAAATCTCGTTTATGTTTAAGATTATACAGGGTGTCCCAGAATATTTGGGCAATCTCTCGCATTTATATAGGGGGCGTTAAAATAGCATGACAAGTCCCTATAAAAATTTTCCCTAGAGGGCCCCCCTGAAAATCGATTTTTTTTTCTAATAACATTTAAAATACTTTGTCTAAATTATTTTTTAATATGATGGACAACAGATAAGACTCCTTAAAAATTGACCCATAAAAAAAATTGGCCTAATTGGTTTGCCAAGGAACGAACAAGTGGAACAAAAAAAAGGCAATTTTTTTTACACCCTTTACAATAAAGGCACAAAAATATTATTTTTAGATAACTTGAGCCTTAAACTAAAAAAGGCACTTTTGGTTGATATCGATAAAATGAAATGTTTTGTATAAAATGATTTTTATTACATCCGTAAAGAGAAATGAATCTATGAAATGTGCATTCTTTCCGTGCCTATCTAAAAATTGCCATTATTATTTACATTTGTTTTTTCCTAAAAATAATGAAATTACACAAAGTATTTTAAAGTTAATAAAAATCTTTTTTCAGAGGCGTCCTTTTAGAGCCATAGGGGCCTCCATAGAGAGGCCCTCCAGAGATAATTTTTATAGGAACTTTCATGTTATTTTAACATCCCCTGTATAAATCCGTGTCCGAAACTGTTAAATTATACTTAACTGCTGCTTGGTATATGACATTTTATCTGCTCCCACAGTTGTTTATGGTTCATGAAATAAAGATTAGGTTTTATCTTTTGACATTTAATCAATTCATTTTGACATTATTCAAAATTTTGTAAAGTCGCCATGGTTGTTTAGATTTTGTCGTTTCTAAGGTGTTTATGAACACAGCTACATAAAAGTTGCAATTTTGCTGATTTTGAATTAGTATTTCTAAATGAGTGATTTTCAAATAGAAAGTGCAGCAAATGCTGCCTGCGAATTTTTATTGCCCGAGAAGTTGAAAGTGCGCTACGGACGAGCATATAGAAATTTCAAAGAATGGTGCCAGAACAAAAATGCTGGTATTTCTGAAATGACATGGAGTGAATATTCATTGATTACTTTCATAGAGGAGAACGTGGATATATCAAAATACCCCAAGTTGAGAGCATTTTTGAAACGTAGGAATGACGGCTATACACCTAAAAAGTCAAACGTTTTTACAAGAGAACAAGTCAACGATTTTCTCGTTCAGACACCCGACAACACATATTTGCTAATCAAGGTAGTGATGGTCTTAGGCTTTGCAGGAGCATGCCGTTCTGATGAGTTATGTGAACTTACTTTGTACAACGTCAGTTTCAAAAATTTCGATGACATTATTGTAGTTACAATTCTAGATTCTAAAAATGGTATGTCACTTACGTTTACAATTACTTATCGTGTGGGTTATGTTTCTCACCTAGAAATTCTCAAGAAATATATCAAGATTAGATTGGAAATTAAAACTGAAATTTCACGCTTTTTTATGCGCTATCAAACAGGTAGATGTTACAACCAACCAGTCGGCAATACCCTTCCTATGATTCCTAATAAGATTGCAGAGTTTTTGAAACTATAACATCCTGAAACATATACAGGCCGTTCATTCCGAAGAACATCGGCAACGTTACTGGCTAATACAGAAGTTGATGTATTAGCAATCAAGAGACATTGTGGGTGGAAATCAGCTACAATTGCTGACAGTTTAAGTAATAAAAATGAAATAGCCAACAGGATTCTTTACAACGACACTTCAACTACTAGTTCTAGTAGTTGCATCATGCTGTTTTAATGGATCAGTCAGATAATATTGAGCCTCCAGTGACTGAAATGGAGCGGTCAAATCATTTTGAGAAAAATGTGACAATTAGTAAACAAGGGGAATAATTATCCAGATTTTATAAATGTTACTAAATGTAATAACTGTACAATTACTATAAATATTTTTTCATAAAATATGCATTTATAGCTCGAAAATAGCGTTTTCTCCTACAGAGGTAAGTCACCTCACTTACCTCCCATTGTCCATAGCAACTTCCACTTCTACGGTAAAATCCACTTAGCTCCTTAAAAAGAATGTATTAATAGTCTATTTACTATAGTGGGAGCGGATCAAAGTATTTTTTTTAGATAGGGCAGGTCTACTCCTGTCATTTGAATGTAAATCGAGGCACGATATTGCATCATCTAAGAACACCTTGAATTATTTTTTTTTTTAATTTTGCCTTTTTTAATTATTTAGATACTTCGTTATATTTTCTGCTTTTATGAATAAGTCATGGTTATATAGTTTTGACTTTGAATCATAAAATGTATCTACGAAACTTGTGGTTTGCTTTACGGTTTTTATTATCTGAAATTTGTGTAATTACTTTTTAAAAACGAATTAGAAGAGATAAAAAAAGGCACCGTCCTGGAACGTGTACATAATTCTAAATATTTCCCCTTATATTAAAAATTGCGTTGCGCCGCCAGTTGAATTCCTATTCATTAATCGGATAAGAGCCGTTCTGTGCTTAGCGTAATAAATCTTTGCTCGTTGCCTTCTTATTACATTATTAGCGTAGACGCAGACGGGTCTAGTCCGGCAATTCTGTAAACTTATATGGGGAACAATTCATAGGCGATGCACGACGAGACAAGGAATTCTTTTTTCCAAGGCCATTTATGTACCATGAAGGTTGTCAAAGGAGACTACTTGCAGTTAAATATTGTAGACGTAATTTCTCACAGCTATATTGTTCGCCTTCGTACAGGGAGGCCTTTGAAACGAAAAAGTTAATATTTTTTCGGTGTTCGAATCAAATAATAGTTTTATCCTATAAAAAAAATGCATTTGTAGTGGGGCACCGTTAAATCCGCATGTACAGTATTATCAGTAAACATTATTATTATTATTATTATACGCGGAACGCAAATGTCTCCATCTGTTGTGCTGACTTACAACTATGCCACAGGGCGAAAACAAAATGTTTAAATTACCAGTGTTGCGAGAAACAACTACTACGCGGGCTATATGCTCCGATCTGCATTGAATTATACTTGCAACACCTAGTGCAGCAGCTAGGATCGTTCGTCGGTATTAACCCACAAGGCACAGACCGGTTTCGGACTTATTAGTCCTCAGCAGTGTGTCGTCATAGGTGAGTGTCATAGGTGAATGTGTCATAGGTATAATTAGGAATAATTCAATGCTGGTCGGGGCTTATAGTCCGCGGAGTAGTTGTTTCTCGCAACACTGACAATTGAAACATTTTTAACATTATTATTTTTTTAAACCAGTGTGTTGTTTCGAATTGAATTTTAACCACGCTACATCAGATACAATAGCGGCTGTCTGTTTAAATAAACTGTAGTCCTATCTTTCCTATCTTTTCTGAATAGCTTCTTTTTTTCCTAACATCTAGCACTACACTATTTTTGGTAAACATTTCTATTTACATTTTAGTACCTATAGCAAAACAGATGTTGTAGTTTGTCAAGATTCACGTAACACATTTAATTAAAAATGCAACTTGAACCGGTCGCTGTCTTAGGTTTCCTGCAAGTTTATTCAAAGGAAATATCAAAAAAGCCATAAAATGTAGAGACCAAAATATATAAAATTTACATTCAATTAATTACTCATGCTTTGAAAATATTGAGCCTCGAGTTACTGTTTAAATTATGTCTTACATCAAAGAAGCAACCTGTAAAATCAATATATCAGTTAAGCTCTTAGAAGTCAGGTCTGTGTACGTTTCAGTTGTTAACTTTCAAATTAATGATTTAAAACTTTAGGATCAACCAGTTATATCTAATTAGCGAAAAAATTAATTAATCTGTCAAAGAGTAGTGACCTTCATGGCAATATGGATTAAATATGAATAGTTTTATAATGCTTGATATACAGCTCCAATAAAACGCTTACCTACATTAGGGCCTAATCATTCATTGGGAATTAGAATAAACGAAAATATTAGTAACTCTAATTTTTTTTGTTTTCATTTAGAAAAAATATTTGTCGCTATATAATACATACAAAATATTTTAAAATAACTGCATATTTATTAAATTGTATAGGTACACTGAACAAAATTAACTTTGGAAATGTTGTATCTCAGTAAAAAATGGTCGTGTCGTGTTCAAGATCTCAACAAAAAATTTTCCTGAATCCGTGGACACTCCAAAAAAAATTGTAAATTTTTCACGGAGATACAGCCTTTTTCCGGTAGTGTACATTAAACAATTTGGTCACACATAATGAGACACGTTTAAAATAACACATTATGCATAAAATAAATATGTATAGTTGTGAACTTCTTTATTAATATACACACTATATTCATATAAAATTCCACAAGATAAGAACAAGTTCTTCATCGAGAAATAATTATTATTAATTAATAGTGAGTGAATCGAATTGAATCTAAGTCTACCATGACAGCTGTATAAAAATTTAAATTTTCAATTGTTAATCTATATTTTGATTACGGTTATTAATGAACTCTTATTTGAATTAATGCATAATTAGAAATGAAAAACATTTGAATGCATTAGTAACGATTAATAGGTATGTAGTAAATAATATTATTTACTATTGGGCGCGGTGTTATACATTTCAATTCAATTTAGTTTCCACAGAAATTACAATATTGAAATAATTAACTTAGTTTATGCCAAGACCAAGTTTTTCGAGTTTTATTTTATTGTTTATTAGATTATGATGGTGTTAATACAAAACAAGAAAAAAAAAAGGAATGATAGTAGAATTGTTAATTATGTTGATGTTTATGTGAGCGATAACTTCCTGACATTTTATATAATAATATTGCAACTAAATATGGAAATCAAATTGATGGTAGTTGACCTTAGTAGATAAAAATGAACTCAATTATGTATACTTGCTAAAAATTTGCGAATGACATCATTTCTTTCGTTTCATGAGACTATAATACGTATCCAAATGGTATTGCAACGGCGTTTTTTGTTGATGTACACTAACGTTCATCACTTAGCTGAACTTTTTTTTCTGAATTTCACATTCAATTATGGAGATAAACTACAATTATTTTTAACGAACATTGCACACCTTTCTCTAGCTTAACCTAGAAAAATAAAAAATATATATTTTGTTTATCTGAAGTGAATGAAAGTCTTGGAATTTTTGGAAGTGGTTTAACTGAGTGCCTATCACTGAAGAAAGTATTTATTTGGGAAAAATAACATTTATTAGAGCCAATTAAATAATTTATTTGTATTTGACGATTTCATTTGAGTTAATAAGGCATTTATTTGAAAAAAAAAAGAAAATATTTAGCTCTGAAAAATAATTTAAACAGAAAATTAAGTTAAATATTTGCTGTGCACTTACCTTTGTTTGGGGAGGGGAGAAAAACATAAATATGGGTCTATATATTTCCTAAAGACTCATCTTCTCTGTAACAGTTACATATAGTAAAAAAGATCTAAACATATTCTTTTAATGAGAAGTGGAAAATTAGTAAAGCAAGTGAAGGAATTATATCTGGTCTAATGTGCCAGTACTTTTAAGCAGATTTATGAAATCAACATTTTAGTGAAAAGAGTAATCTGGGAAACTACTAACTCCATCAGTGCGATTGATATAATAATTAATGTAAATATTGTTTTATGTTAGTTCTATTTGTTTTATTATATTTTATGAAATTTTAGTTTGGTAATCAGCAATGCGTTATTGTTATGTTTCCCTTTGTTAGTGGAATTGGGGATTTTCCACATAACCAGTAAAATATTTCTATTTTTTGATTATTATTTCTATTTATTGATATTTATGAAATTATGCCTCTAAATTAATATGATTCATAAACATACAGCTACACGTCAATAATGATGCAAAATTAATTTTCGGTACTAAAATTTTAAAATAAATAGAGCTGTACAGCTCAAAAAAATTACCTAGGATTAATAATTTCAGTTCTGATTAAAACTCCACTTACTAACCGAGCAACTAAATTGTGACACTTTCCAAACCCCATTCGGATAATATACACATTTGATCCATAATAGTGCACATTCACTAGATGCGTGCACAGTAGTGGCTGGTGCTGTTCTGCTGTGTAACTAGATATATGCTAATTATTATTATAGCATAGCATATTTATATTGTTAATGTTAATATGTTTAATATTAAATATTCAGGTTCTTCCAATAAATACAGGGTGGTCCCGAGGTAATGGGCCAAAATTCATTGGGACCCCAAGCAAAAATATTGCGATTTAGCCGAACTTACCTTAGTCCAAAAGTTGATAGTTAAAGAGATACAGGGTGTTCAATGTAAAATATTATTTCAATATTTTTCATTTATTCCTTAACAAATGCAAATATCCTCACAAAATTTTGGAGTTTGGAGTTATTTGGGTACGGGAATTGAAATTTGTCCACATTTTGGTTAAAGTTCATAGAGGGCGCTAGCTGCAGTAGATAGATGTGTTAAAAACGATATAACTTTTTTGTACTTTAAGGTAGCTCATCTTTGGTATCAAATTCTTGTTTTCCAACTTTTTTTACACAAAAAAGGTATACTTTTTGAAAGTAACTATCTCGCACCGTTTTCGAGATATTTGGCTTTGAAACTTCCAATGCTGTTGCATAAAATTACAATTAAGTACCTACAGGTATTATTAATTTAGCGGTAAAGTTTCTTAAGTAGGATTTGGACGAAAATCAAATAATTGACGTTTTCCACTTGTTTATTGCTATCATTTGTACGCTAATTTCTATTAAGTATTATTCGTACCTAATTAAAATTACATCTTAGCTTACAATTTAAATTGTATACTCGTATACATAAATATGAGATAAAATGCGGAGAATTTCGTTTTTGGAGTTACATGAAATCAGTTGTTTATGGAGAAAGTATAAACACCTGAGTAGAACTTTAGCAGCAGGTTTTAAATGCTGCAAAGTCATTTCGCGTTAAGGATTTATAATTTAAAATAAGACAATCTTTTAATAAGCGCGTTGATAAATGTATTGAAGTTAGAGGCGGACATTTTGAGCAATTATTGTCAAAAAGGCATATTGTTTACTAATGTTGATTATTTTACTGTTCATTATAATTTTTAATTCTAAATAATCCCTTATTTTTGACATTTCTAAATTATTTTAATTATTTCAACTATTAGCATTGGAAGTTGCAAAGCCAAATATCTCGGAAACGGTACGACACAGCTACTTTCATAAAGTTTACCTTTTTTGTGTAAAAAGAGTTGTAAAATAAGAATTTGATACCAAAGATGAGACACCTTACAGTACAAAAAAGTTATGTCGTTTTCAACACATTCAATCTAAGGTAGCTGGCGCCCTCTATAAAGTATAACCAAAATGTGAACAAATTCAATTCCTCTTCCCAAAGAACGCCAAACTCCAAAATTTTATGTAGATATTTGCATTTATTAAGAAATAAATGGAAATAAGCTAAAATAATATTTTACATTTAACACCCTGTATCTCTTTAACTATCAACTTTTGGACTAAGGTAAATTCAGCTAAATCGTAATAATTTTGCTTCGGGAATCTACCCATGAATTTTGGCCAATTACCTTGGGACCATCCTGTATATATTCTCAAAATATTTTATTGCATGTAATAACTATTTGAAATTTTGAAAATCATAATAAATTATTCAATTTTCACATTTATATCAATTCGTGATAATTTTTCATTTTGGAACGCAATTAATTTTATATGTAATAAGCATATTAATAAACTATACTTGTGTAACAATAAATATTTGTTTTTTTATAAAGGTTACAGCTCCTATTATATTCAAGCAAGATTTCTTCCCTAGTGTAAGATTATTACATGTCTTGAATATACTTACAGTAAAAGTTCTATTGGATTCTTACTTCGACAAGTCACAGTGCAAACGTCAATGGATTCGAAATTTATACCAGGAAGTAGGTCTAGATTTAAATGCTCTCTGTGTTATTAAATTTTTTTGACTTTATTTAATTAATACGTAGCTGCAAATTATAACACATAAGTAAATTGCTATTTTAATTGAACTAGTTCTGTGTAACGCAAGAAGTGCTTGGTATGTTGTACAGCAGCTGGTGTAGTTGTATTCTCCACATGTTTCAGGAACATTCTTGAGATGGCTATTTGTCCATAAACATACAACTAGTACTATTTGGCTGTACATGGAATTTTTTAACTCTTCATTTGATACGATGGGAGAAATTATAAATATACAGGGTGATTTATTAGAATGTCCAATTGCTACGGGTGGAGTATTCTATAGTAATCAGTATATTATAAAAGGTTATATAGAGATTTGTAACTTAGGTTAGCAAATGAAAATGTGTTTAATAAGATTGTGATGCAAAAGTGTAACAGTGGTAACTTTTGCTCCTCAAGTATATTGTGTTATATTTAAGTGATGTGCTGTACTGTACAGTGCATCCTATTTTCGATGTCATGCTATGGTATCTAGATATTATTGAAGTCAAAAATAGACTTTCGATCTTTCGACTTTTAAAATTTTTTAAAACATTTTAGTATATATTTATAAATTTTCTTGGGGTTGCGGTTAAAAGTATATATTGAGATGAAATCAGATTAGTGATAGCAATTTAAAAATTAAATTAAAATTCTATTGAAATACAACGCGGTAAAGAGAATGGTTGAAATGGTTATTATAAAATTTAGAAAAATATTTGATCAAAAAAATATTTTGTTAGTAATTGAATAAGTATTAGGAATCATTAGAAGAAAGTCGGATTATTAGAACAGGATAAATTTCAAAATTCAAGTATAAAAAAATTATTATTATTTTGGTCAAATAGAGTACATGCCAAAGATGTTATTAGAAAAACATAATTGAAATTAATTAAAAATCGTAAGTGACAGATATCAAACAAAAGATAACATGTCAGAGTTTTATTAAATAGTTATAATATAAGGTAAAATAATAATTAGTAAAAGATATTAAGGTCTAAAGAAAATTTTGTATATCAATAAGATGAATATGTCATATAAATGTCAAAATTAAAGTTGGATCCACAAGGCATAAAATAGTACATATAAAAGTCAAATAAGATTATAGAATATGAAATATTTTGAAATATAATTTAAAATTGATTGTAAATAAACTAGAATAGGGTGTATATGTGCAAAGGATAAAGTGAAGTGATGTGAATTGCAAAAGGAAAACGGCACTTAAAAAGCAAAAGCACATATGTGGAAAGGCCCTAACAAGGGTGAAGAAAATCAAGATAGTAAAAAAAAATAAAATAATTATTGATTAGTTACGAGAAAAATCTGTAAAGAGATAGGTGTTGCAGAAATTGATTGAAAAAAACATAGAAAATAGAAGCAGTTATCGTGAGAAAGTGTATAAAAGAAGAAAATTGAGAAAAACCAAATATATAAAAGTAAAAAGTTTTGGAGAAGTGAGTCAAGATAATAGAGTAAGAGCGGAATACCAGCAGGCAGGTTCCAGGAATCCAGAGAGAGAGAGAGAGAGAAAGCGGAATACCAGCAGCAGCAGGTTTCAGGAATCTAGGGAGAAAGCGGACGAGCAGCAGCAGGTTCCAGGAATCCAGAAAGAAAGCGGACGAGCAGGCAGGTTCCAGAAATCCAGCGAGAGAGGAGAGACAGGGATTCAAGAACAACAGTCAAGCAGAGTAAAAGCGAGAAGCCAGTCGACAAGTAATTAAACAATAAGACGTATAAAAAGGTACCTTTATTTTCGTTGACATTTGTGCACAAATTAAAATTAAAATTCGTATACGATATAGCTAGCCACATAGATTCAAAAGAAAAAACCAAAAAAAGATAGAATACAAAAAGTTCAGAGATTCAAAATTTTTCATATAAACAAATTTATTTAACTATATAAAGCATCATCAAAATTGGCCAATTGTTTGTAAATTTCTAGACATAAATATTAGAAATAAGTAACAACATATTAAACAAGAAGTTATACGATAAAATTTAAATTTCTTATTGCAAGCAACCAATAATACATTAAATCAAGGAAAGTAGCTACATTGAGATAAACTCTTGTTTAAAGTGTTTGAATTATTGTACAAGATTTCAAAATATTTTGCTGTTGTGTTTGACATTTCTTATTTGAAATTTATTGATATATAAAAACAAAATAATAATAAATTACTTTAGAAATAACGTCTTTTGTTTAGAGTTGTGAGTTGTGTGTGGGTTTCATGCTGAATAATAATCTTGAATTGAACCTACTACTGAGAAGAGTCAAGAGCTAGACAGGGCAAAGTTAGGCAACCAACATTACACCAAAATCAAATTACATATCACAAAAAAATTAAAAAAATAAAATTAAATTTTGGCGCTTACACAAACACGAATTCACATAATCATAACAATATATACGAGTATATTACAAACGATTCCATTAGCTAATGTTGCAAAAGTAACATATAAGTATAGGAAGATAATAGTCCAATCTGAAAATATAACACGAACAGTATTCAAAATTAGTATTATTACAGTTCTCGAAGAAACAATTGAGTTTTTTTTAATGCAGATCTGTGATGTGAGGCACCATATTCTTTGCCCATTTTCGACTACTTTACCCATTAGGTAAAATTTTCCTAGTCACATTGTTATGTAACTGAGGTGTATGGGCGAAAACCGACTGGCAATCACATCAATTGTCGCCCATGCACCACAGTTTTGTAACAATTATATCTGTCGGTTAAAATTGTTGGAATTTAACGAAGTTCTTAAATGAATATTGCATAATAAAACGACCGCTAATAATTGCTTAGTAAAAGTAAATATGCTATGTATCTAATTGTTTCGGTATTACATGTACATTTTTTTCTGTATAGTATTTGGAAAACAGAACAACTGTAAACTGAATTAATTGACTGTCCAATAAAAAAAAATATATATACTGAATTGATTTATTGACAGTTGATACAGACACATACTTATTGCGACTAATCTATATTTCTTTTGCAGGGTTCAGTATTTTTTCAGCAGAGTGAAAGGTAAGTCTTTATAGTAATAATCACATTATTATTTGTAGATTTATTTGAAATATTTAGTCTGTCACGCCTAATCAGAAAGTGAGTAATTTTGATGTTGAAACACAAAGAGAGGGAATAATTCGTCAAACGCATGTGTCATGGTTATTAATATTTCTTAAAACTGATAATAGAAAAAAAACTTATATTTGCAGTAAATATTCTCTGATAATATGCACTTTAAGTACGCAACTGAGAAAAACACATTTTTTGCTACTGCCAGTTATGCACGTATACCTGTCTTATAAAAAACGCCCCAAGCTGTAACTCTGTTAATAATTATTGTTTTATTTAAAAAAAAAAAACCAAAAGACTGTTGTTAGTGGCTTGACAAATACTACAATCGAGCACTGATTTTAATTTTTTTTTGACATCAGAATGTTAGGCGATTTTCAATTGTTTTTTCTTAAATGTCATGTTATTATTTTTTTTGGCCTGTTCGATAGAGTATTTTTTTCTGCAGTCAACGATATATTACAACTTGGTATTTGTTAAATATTTTATGGAAAAAATATTTTTTTACAAAATTTATTAGAGAAATGTTATGTCTAATTCACGGCAACTTCTGATAAAAATGTCAAATTTGCCATGAAAACAATTAAATTTAGAAGTATTAAATGTAACGTACGCGTCATTTTCTAGGCAAAATACGTATCAGTGTGTTGTCAAGTGGTTATTAATTACAAAGAAATTATTGTAACTTAAAAAAATATGAACAATAATGAACTAATCGATATGTTGCAAGTATACTTTCAATATTTCTCATTTCTGTGGTGTGTTTTATGTTTTAATATAATAAAAATAGTGCCCAAGCAGAACGTCTGTATGCAAATCGGTTTCCAAACAGGGATGTTCCACAGCGACGAAAATTTAAAACACTTGAAGACAATCTCAGAATGTATGGTGCATTTAAAAAGCGTAAAAATTCGCAACGCAATTTTAATGGTCCTGTAGAATTAGACGTTTTGCTTAGTATTGAGGAAAATTCACAAGTTTCTACTCGAGAAATTGCAAGTAATATTAATTCTTCAAAAGACACGGTACACAAAATCTTAAAAAAAAACAAATTTAAATCATATCATAAAGTGTAAGTGTTAGAAGATAACGATTGTGTCCGAAGGGGGCAATTTTGCCATTTTTATTTAAATATGATACAACAGGACGCAGGATTTTGGAGAAAAATTATATGGTCAGATGAGTGTACCTTTAGTAATGATGGCATTTTTATCCGAAATATCCATATTGGAGTCAAGAAAATCCCAGAATAACTGTTGAAACCAATTACCAACGGAGATTCAGTGTCAATGTTTGATGCGATATTCTAGATAATCGATTAATTGGACCATTTTTCATCAATGGAACTCTAACTCAAGACAAATATCATAGACTTTTGTCAGAAAATCGTGCAAATTTTTTGGATATCTTACCGCTTGCAGAAGTGTATAGGATTTATTTTCAACAATATGGTGCTCCCCCGCATAATGCTAGAAGAAACAATAATTGGTTAAATGCTAATTTTGATGAAAGGTGGATTGGCATGACTGGTCCTATTCGATGGCCCGCCCGTTCTCCTGACCTCACCCCCGCAGATTTTTGGTTTTGGGGATATCTTATAGATCAAATATTTTTGACACATCCGGGAAATGTAGATATTTTAAGAGAGAGGATTATAAACGTTTGCCGTGAAATACATCCAAACTTAATATCAAATGCTACGTACGAGGGAGCCAGAAGATGTCAATTATGTATTCAGCAATAGATGGAAGACAGTTCGAACAATTTTTATAAGGTTTTTTATTGTTACATTTTTGTTTTGCTTTGTTGTTGTTACTTTAGGCATGGCATTTTTCTAATAAATTTTATAAAAAAATATTTTTTCCATAAAATATTTAATAAATATCAAGTTGTAATATATCGTTGACTGCAGAAAAAAATACTCTATCGAACACGCCGAAAAAATTATAACTTGACATTTAAGAAAAAACAATTGAAAATCGCCTAACGTTCTGATAATGGCAAAAAAATTAAAATCAGTACTCGATTGTAGTATTTGTCAAGCCATTAAAAACAGTCTTTTGTTTTTTTAAATAGAACAATTATTAACAGTGTTACAGCTTGGGGCGTTTTTTATAAGACAGCCTGTATACGGTGTTCTGAAAAATACTGATAAATTCAGGGTCTGATAGAATTTCAAAAACTTCAAAAATATATAAAAATATCCATGAAAATAAATTTTTTAAATCTAGTTTCCGTCTATCTTCCACAAAATTCGACCGAATTAACTGAAATTTTGATATGTGGGGTTTCTGGAAATGCTAAAAGCCCTGTAGTTATTAATTTTTGGCTATATCATACAAAGCGATCAGTGCAGTACTTCGCGGGAACATTTTGGGTCCGAACTTTTTTGAGGTTAATGTTTTTGCCCCCTTTGTCACTTGCTGTTATTGAAATTTTGGTCTAAACAAATAAGGTGCTCTTGTAACAAGTGCTAAAATTTGCGTGTTTTCGAGAAAAATCAGACATAGTGCACCAAAGTCATGCAACTAGTATCCCAAATTGTTGTTTTGTATCCCAAATTGTTGAATAACGGTAATAATAATTATTCAAACTCGGAATATCCCGATATGTTGCTGACTTTAGGCAAATGTTTAGGAAACAGTTTTTCAAAGGTTCTGAATCGTCTTTTAGATGGTTGAAAACATTAACAACGTTTTGTCTCAGATGTCCTACTGAATTTATTTCTATTTCATATACTTTTTGTTTGGCGCAGCTCCAAGTTACATAATCAAGGGGATTAAGGTCTGGTGACCTTGGAGGCCAGTGAATTGCAGCATCTGGACCTCGACCAATTCATCGCTCAGGAAAATTTTTATGACGCCATTCTCTGCATACTCGAGTAAAATGTGGTGGAGCGCCATCATGCATGAAATAATAATTGTTTCTTGCTAATAGTGATTATTTCTTAAAAAATCTAAATACTTGGTGCCATTTAAATTACCATCCAGAATGTGTTATCCTATTAACTGATTCCCCAACGTGGCAGGCCAAATATTTACTTTGAATGAATGTTGAAAATGGGACTCCTTTTTGGACCTAGGATTTTCTTCAGCCCACAGATGCTCATTATGAATATTAAACGATCCTGTTCGAGGGAAAGTCGCTTCGTCCGTAAAAAGGATCGTCGAAAATTCGAATTTTCATTTTGTCTTTCTTTAAGCAATTGACAAAAATCTATTCGGAACTCGTAATCATTTCTCGCGGCATCGCCTTTCAACGGGCCAAAAATGTATTTCTATTTAGTAATCTGCGACCAGGAAATTTTTCCAAATATCGGCCAAGTCAGCAAAATATCGGCATATTCCGAGTTTGAATAGTTATTACCGTTATTCATATCATAGCAAATAGAAATTTCTTATTACACGAATTAAAATAAATACTTGTTTTGATAATGCACATAACATGTTCATTTGACACATTTGACACAAGCCTACTTGAAATAAAAAACAACAATTTGTGATACTAGATGCTTGACTTTGGCGCAGTATGCCTGGTATTTCCCGAAAACGGGCAAATTTTAGCACTTCTTACAAGAGCATTTTTTTTGTTTAAAATAAAATTTGCCATAACAGCAAGTGACAAAAGGGGAAAAAGATTAACCTCAAAAAAGTTAGGACCTAAAATGTTTCCGCGGAGTACTGCACTGAACGCCCTGTATGATGTACCCAAAAATTAATAACTACAGAGCATTTAGCATCCCCAGAAACAACACATAACAAAATTTCAGTTCATTCGGTCGAATTTTGTGGAAGATAGGACCGAGACTAGATTCTAAAAAATTATTTTCATCACCCTGTATTTTTAAACCGGAAAAAGATACGCCCATGGTTTATTGGAACAAATTGTAATATTTTTTGAAATTCTATCAGGTCCTAAATTTATGTTAGTGTTTCTCAGAATACCCTGTGTATTTATGTGGGTAAAATTGTGATATAGAGTTTTTTACCTCAGATTCCATTTATTTTAATTATTATTATCTACCGTTAATAACTAATTAATTAATGATTCAAACATATTGAGTTTTTTACACTTTTTTTTTAGTGAAGAAGCATCTAGTTGACTACTCATCTACTTAGCTGTGATGCAATATCTGATCGTTGCTTGTTGGTGTCGAATGCATTATTTTTTCATGTTATATAATCGCTGTAAATTAATAGCCGAAAATAATTAAAACACGTAACTGCTAGGTCATTTGGAATACTGTTGGCTATACCTTACATAACCCCATTGAAATTAAAATGTCTATTTAGATAATTAATGCCTATTTTAAAATACAAATACTTATCTCACCTACTTCCTTCTTAAAACTGAACTGCGGCGTAGTAATTTCCTTTTTCGGTATAATGTAAATTTATTACCCGACGACGAAATACGAGTTTGCACAATGTTTATAGCGCAAATTTATTTGGTTTGGAAGTTTACCGCCTCTCATATTTAATATCTAGAATATAATATATACACTTTTAACTTCAGGTATACCTTACGCATTATTATCATTAAAACTGATATTAGGTCACTCGTAAGCTGACAAAATTTCACTTCACCTATGAATAAAACTCGGCGTCAAACTCTTTAGAGAATGGAAACAATTTTATTGTTACTAATACCCAGAAACTTGCAATGAACATGTGTATTACGTTGGATCTTATTTTTTTTTGAGAAAATTTTATTTTTAATACGTACTTTATTATTTGTTTTTTGATCGTTTTCATCCAAAAAGAGTTCTTGGAAGTTCGGATATTAGATCTATTTTTCTAGCATATGTAAAGAAGTGCAGTGTTTCAAAAAAAGTGCAGTTAAAAGCAATTAAAGTATTTCATTGTTATTCTTTTTGTGAATTTAACACCAAAATCAGAATAAATAAATTGTTTCATAAAGTTGTGACCACGTAGTCAATCAAATATTTCGTTACTTAAAGCAACAAATTAAAGATTTAGTGAAAAGACGGAAGGTCATGTTAGAAACGCAGGAGATTTTACCGACAGTATTAAGGGAATTCAACTTGAAATGCAATAGATCCAGATAATCTTTAGCAAGACTTCATCGTCCACAAAAGCGTAATTAAAAAAGCTTTGGAATAATTTCATCAGAGGATCATTGCAAAAGACATAGATGAGAAATTCATTCAGCAAAAATATGCACCAGATGGAGTTTCTCCCCTAATACTCGTATAAGAATCGGATTTATGCACAAACTGAAGGATTAGCTACGGGTTTACTTTTGAGAAGAAAGCTCTGGAGTTAGCAACTCTAAAGACAAGGTGTTAGATCAGATATGAAGACGATACACGTATTATCTGGTCTCATCGATATAACAAAATAGAATCATTCCAAAATCACATGAATGGAATACATAAGGTCAGTAGGTTTGTCACGGTGATGGATCAAAATGGTACCTTACTATTCCCCAAACCAGACGGTACCCTAGGCTGTAGCGTTTACAGAAAACCAATCCATACAGATGAATATTTGAACTGTGAGTCTTATCCCCACCCAATTCAGAAACAAGCACCATAATCTTTTGCTTTTGGAGGAAATAGGTACACGAACAGGAAAATTGAATGGGCTACCAAGGACAGCGGAAGAGAAAAATACATATGGGTGGCCAAATGAAAACGAAACAGAGCCATTTTCAGGAACTGCGTCAAGATTGTAGAAAAACGCTCAGACTCGTCGATTTTAGATTAAAGGGGGACATTCTTTGCTGGTATTTTTGACTCCGCCACTTTCACCCCCAAGCAAGGGTAAGCATCACCCCAAAATATTTAAATGGCATTGGGGGTTGAGTAATATTTCTTTTGAAAGCTCTTACAATTCTCTTTACAACAGACTTTAAATTTTATAATTCCGCCCAATACTTATTAAGAATTTTGATTTTAAAGTTGAAACTTATGTACAAACAATTAGTAACGGTAAAAATGTCAGTCATTCGAGTTAAGTACGCCAATGGTATAAATTTAGTATTTCTTGCGTTACATTGGTTTTTGGCGATTTGTTATCACTTTCGTAAAAAAAAACAAAATTGTAAAAAACAGAAATGAATGCTATACACACACAATGAACGTAAAATTAGTGGATTCCAAATTATTTTCTAGTATTATTTGGAAGCGTTGGTTGGTAGTTTATTTAATTGTGTTTTTGAAAATTAAACACTATGGTTTATTCCATTGCGGAAAGGGTAGATA
The DNA here is from genome assembly GCF_000390285.2 of Anoplophora glabripennis. Lineage (NCBI taxonomy): Eukaryota > Metazoa > Arthropoda > Insecta > Coleoptera > Cerambycidae > Anoplophora > Anoplophora glabripennis. Next base: position 821,149 of record NW_019416224.1, on the reverse strand, counting down.
TCATTTCGCTTTACTTTATGAACAATAAATGTGCGAATAGAACAGCTCAGCTATTTAATGAACAACATCAAGATCGACATGTCAGGAGGAAGTATGTTCTAGAGTTAGTAAAAAAATTTCAAGAGACAGGGAACGTAGCCAATAAAAAACGAGAAATTGAAAAACCTATAGTTAATGAAGCTAGTGAAGTTGCAGTTTTGGGACAAGTTCATCTTGATCCTACATTAAGTACGAGGCAGCTGGCATCTGTGTCTGGGATCAATCGAACTAGCATACAAACCATTTTGAAGAAGAATAAATTCCATCCATACAAAATACATTTAGTCCAGGAACTTCATGAGGATGATTATGACCGCCGTTTGCAATTTTGCGAAATAATGAGTGAGCGAGCAGGGAACGATCCACAGTTCCTTTTTAACATCTGTTTTTCTGATGAATGCAGTTTTTTCTTGAACGGGACGGTAAATCGTCACAATTGCCGCTATTGGTCCGATTCAAACCCAAGAGTTTTTCACGAGGTGCATACACAGCAACCGGAAAAATTAAATGTATGGGCTGGAATTTTCGGTGACCGGCTGGTGGGTCCTTTTTTTCTACCTGGTAATTTGACTGGCCAAATGTATTTGCAATTACTGGAAGACGCTATTGACCCTGCCTTGACTGATATTATTGAAAATGTTCCAGAGTATGATGAAGATCATTTGATTTTTCAACAGGACGGTGCTCCTCCGCATTATGCGTTAATTGTCCGTCAGTATTTGGACCAACGTTTTCTACGGAATTGGATTGGGAGAAGAGGCAGCATTGAGTGGCCTCCACGATCACCGGATTTATCGCCCCTTGATTTCTTTTTGTGGGGATACCTAAAAAGTAAAATCTATAAAACACAGCCAGCGTCGCTGGAAGATTTGCGTCAAAGAATCGTCGACGAATGCCGTCGAATCACTCCGGAAATGCTTCGGAATGTGCGCGAACGTTTCGAACAAAATCTTTATTCTTGTATGGAAGCGGGCGGTCATCAGTTTGAACATTTAATCAACTAAGTAGTAAGTAAGCAACTAAACATAATTTAAATTTTAAAATGTAAATTTTTTTCAAAGTATTGGGCGGAATTATAAAATTTAAAGTCTGTTGTAAAGAGAATTGTAAGAGCTTTCAAAAGAAATATTACTCAACCCCCAATGCCATTTAAATATTTTGGGGTGATGCTTACCCTTGCTTGGGGGTGAAAGTGGCGGAGTCAAAAATACCAGCAAAGAATGTCCCCCTTTAATCTAAAATCGACGGGTCTGAGCGTTTTTCTACAATCTTGACGCAGTTCCTGAAAATGACTCTGTTTCGTTTTCATTTGGTCACCCTGTATATGGAACAATCACTGAGGTCGTGACAGGGCCGTCTCCTGATTTTTTGTTTCTAAATAACCCATTTAGAGTAGCATTCATGAATTTTTTCAAACTGCTATTTCAACCCCGCAAGAAGTTATGAGCATTTGAATATTTTGGATAAAAAATTTTCAAAAACCTGTAACTTGGTAAAAACTAAAGATATCATAAACGTTTTTTTCCTTTTGTTCGTTTCGAGATGTAGTTTTACAAAAATTATATAAAAATAATAAATTTTTAGATTTTTGAGGTGTTTTTTATTTTTAAACCAAAAAATGGTTTTTTGAGAGATAGAGAAATCGTTCAACCATACCAGATCGTTTATTGTGTTAACAAAAATCGAAACTATACCTAAAAGAATTTGCCGTCTGAAATATTTATGTTTTGTTGGTTGGTGGTTCGATTTATTTCTTTAATGCAGTGTAAATCCTACTATTACTGCGCTAGAAACTATGTCGATTAGTAAAATTTTCCGATAAATCAGTAATGAGTTGTGATATTTGCGCTCGGCAAAATTGTGGCACGCAAACTTTGAGGGATTTAATATAGCGTGGCTGCTGGTACGGGTTTGTACCTATAAAAGGAAATTAATTTAGTTTGTAAATTTATTCTTGCCGCCTCTTTTAAATTAAATTTGTTCTAGTTTTAGCGGGTTCCGTAAGGCATTTCTTTTCTTACATTTCTAAAACTAATTGTAAGAAAGTGCGGAAAGAAAATCAATAGCACTTCCAAGACACTGGCCTGCCTTAACTACCGTACTTTGTTTTATATGGGTATTGATGGGTTATATTAAAGAGGGCATCGTTAAATTTCATCGTAGCAACTAATATGATTTGGTAATTAAATATTGAATGCTGGGGGATAATTGTTGCTTTCAGACTGGGAGGCGCCGCGCGTAACGAAATGTACGCCAAGCAAAATCCAATTTGCATTTGTTCAATCGCCATCGTCGTGCTCAGATTGATTGCCAATGTGAAATACGACTTTTTGTTTCTATGTAGATAACATTTGTCGTGACGGTGAAATCTAGTAGATTTAATACTATTAGTAACTTACAACTCACTGGAGATTATATTTTAGTTACACACACACACACACACAAAAGATTTTTTTAGTATTTTCATAGTTTCATGAAATTATTTTTTCCAGAACCGTCATAAAATACAGATATTTTAATTATGTTTTTTTCTAAGTGTCAAGAATACACTTGCATTAATTGGAACAAAAAAAATCTGTATTATTAATTTAATTTAATTTAATATACAGTGTTTCTGAAATAAGCGCGTTCCTGGAAAAGGGTAATAGAGGACCCGAAAATGTGCAACTTTTGTTAAGGTCTAAAACATTACGTTTTAAATTGAAAAAAAAAAACTTTTCACATCGAACTTGCCGCGCGCCACTATGTGGAAACGCTGGTGACGGTTTAAATTTTGTGTAAGAAAATGCTGAAATTTATGCAAATTCGTTTAAGAGTAACACAAAAATTTAACGAAATCGGATCTTGTGCTATTTGATGTCGAAACCACTGGCAAAATTCTACACGAGGCTGAAAATCATTATTATTTAACGCTTGAACCCTTTGTACATGATAGGGGTGTAATAATTGTTCCTGTAGTACCTTTATATGGCAGGTGGACATCCCGGTATCCCGTAACCTTAGAACTGCCTTTTGCATTGTTCTACTGCTAGGTTGTCGTCTGTTACAGTAACGAACCACATATAAACAAGTCTCATTTAAATTGTACTGACAATATCCTTACATTAACACCAAGTTTGCTAGTCCTTAATCAGACAACATATTATACGCCCGCTAAGTAATACTGCAAAACAAAACTAAAGTACACAAGACATACTGACCTGCCATAAGATTTGTTTGATTGTGGAAGTTACGTGGAACGTCAGCCAATAAGAGATGAGCCTCACGCATGTAGCGGATCCGGAGCATTCTGAATGTGCACGTGCGCAAGATGTACAGAGTCGGCATACATTTATTTTCTTAATTAATTTTCTCGAAAACAGAAGCATTTAGACCATTAATTGCTTAGTAAAAGTTATATCAGAAACACCCTGTATTGCTTCAGTAACATTATTATAGGTTTTCATTTTTGAGAAAAACTAGTTCAGTATTTCAATTGTACGAAAATAGAACAGAAAACATTCAACTGCCATTATTTAGATGTGCAGGCAAGATAATTTATTAAAACCATAGGTATCTTGTTCTGAAGCTCCCAGTGGCGGCTCGCCAGGTGACGCAAGTCACGCATCGCTTCACCTGATTGTGCAATTTAGAATTATTTTTAATTTTATATAAATTTTAAGATTTAGGTATAATTCTATATTGAAAATGTATTTGTTTGTTTTATACGCAGAAATAAACAGAATAGTTGCGCGGTGACCGCCTTCTAAAAAACCATTACCTTCGTTGAGCGCGAACATCAATCTCGTGCCATACAACGTAAAGCCACAGACAAAATAGCTATTGTCTGTGGTATAGCATAAACAAGAGACGCGGATCGAAATCAGTTTGTATTTCGCTTCACTTCGCATCATTGTTTACGGCGGTTGTCATGGCAACGAGACGGCCAACATGTAGATAAACTACGGCCTGGGGGAACGAGTGACGCGAAAATTGAAGCAGCATCGCCATCACCCATCGCCTGCCTTTACTTTAAACAGTTTATACAATACGTCGCCCAGTGTACGATTATAACGGTTCTTTGTTAATATTTGTTTTGTATCAATAATTGTAGAAATATTTCCTATGTATGATCCAGTATGCATTTTATTGGAACCGCCATTTTCCAGATGGAAAATTGAGGACAAAAAGGATTTTTTAAATTTGCGAGAGACCTGTGCCTTCTCTCGATGTTGAAAAAAGGGAAAGTCAAAAGACAAAGTGTACGTTCGGAAGTTTCGGAATGAATGGTATTCGGTGTATAAGTGGTTGTGCGGAAGTGTTTATTTAAAAAAACTTTTCTGTATGCCGTGTTTAATTGTGTTTCTATTTTTTATAAAATCTAAATGAAAATCTTTCTCGCGAACGTCAGTTTTTCGGTAATATTGCAAATGTAACTAAATATTTCCAGATTCATTTAAAGCCGCTTTTTAGTCAAACAATCAATATGCTGCACCTATTCGCAATGTCACGATCCGCCACTGGAAGCTCCAATAATTATTTTTCAATGCTGACGGAATAACTGACTCGGAAACTTCAACCACTTTCAAGGATTTGATTTTAAACTTGTATTTTATTCTTAGTAGAATCTTCAATGTAAGTTTCCATTATTAATGTAGTCTTCCAACTCCCATGTCTTTTGATGTATGTCTGCCCTTATATCAGCTATATCGTGGGTATTTCGTGTGCGGCAATTTCAAATATGCAATTATTTTTCTTGGAGTGGTTTTTATTTTATTGGTGCATTAACATGTCTAATAAAAAAATCTACAGTTTTGGTAAACTTATTATGACGCATTGTTAAAATAATCTGAAAAAACGTAATTAAACAAACTAATAAGTCTTCGTATAGACTATAGAGTAACCTTCATTAATAAAAATAACAATAAAAATCAAGTTATTATTATACAAATGTTTCGATTTCTATTTCAAAATCTTAGATGTCTTTGGGAGGTATGCGATCGATTTACATACTTTCCAAATATTGTACGAGTTTTAAGATTCTTTTTGTATTAATATTTCCTTAACTTTCAATGTACTTTTTAACACACAGTAAATTGACCATAACGTTGTAGGCTTAACTTTCAGGACATTGTAAATGTTTGAAATAAGCCACAGACACATTTCATTTGATGTTTTCTTAATTTTCTTATCTGCGGCTTTCGCTACTTCAAGAGGCAAATAATCTTCTTCACTTGAAAAGTCCATTTCGCTTTCAACTTCATTCATACTTCACACTTGAGTGGTAACATTTTAACATTTAATTCTTTCTTAATATTCACAAAATTTCACAACACGGCGTTTGGTTTCTATAACTGTTTACTTATGGCATTCTAACATCAGATCGATACATATTTTTTCTACTGTAATAGTTTAAAATTTAGTGTCTTTCGCCAATTTTAATAATACTTTAATACGAAGTTATATTTGCATTTTCTAATAGTTGCAACACTTGCAAAAAATTCTAGAATACATTACAACCTAGAATAAAAAAATTATTATTTCAGTTTATTTCAGTCATTCAGCTAAATATTTACTCCACAAAGAAGTTCAAAATTGAAGAATACATAATGTGTCCTATTGAAAGGAAATTATATAAAAATTGTTCCACATAAGATAATAAAGACTCTCCAAATGATGTTAACTTACGCTTAGTGTTCAACTTCCTCTGGGCATTATCTAAGATCAGTTTTGCAAATGGAACAGCTTTTGTATTATTGAATTTTTAATATCTCCTTGAATTTAAGGCCTATTTTGACACGATGCACATATATTTATGATTAGATATTTACGGGCATCAGCATTTTCTAGTTTTGCATTATATAGATAAATTGGTTTTCTGAAAAAGAATCATATAATAATTCTGATACATAAAGGCGCAAAACGTAATTTCTTTTCGATTTTATTAAGATATGTTCGAGTCTATTTTTTATGATGTAAGACATATTAGAGGCGGCTTTTTGTATGTTTAATAAGATATTGTTTCCACTTAAAAAATGGATGCCACATAATAGTCAGTGGTTAGTGTCGCACATTAGTTGGCCAACTAGATTCCCTGATCTAACAAAATCTGACAGTCTCGTGGGGATTTATAGAAAGTATACTTTAAACTTCGGCTCACACTGTAATGCAAGATATACCAAATCGTAGACAATTTGAACACTTATTATTGTACGTCTTTTATTATTTTTCTAATCATTCTCTGTGCTGTCTCGTATTAATTATTTTATAATTAGTATGCCATTTTTATGTTGTATGATTATATTTTTCATAAAAATAACGGTGGCTGGTACAGGAAATTTGCAAATTATAAATATTTTTCTAAAGTTTACGAGGCAACTTTTACGTTTTTTTTTTTCGATTCCAGTGATACTAAGGAACACGTATATGTTCCAAGAATTCAAACAGTAAACACTAATTTATTACCATTTTGGTGTTTTAAATAGCTTATAGTCTTTTCGCGAGTGATCCAAGTACTGTTAGCAAAGTTCTTGGTGGTCTTTGTAAGGTAAAAACATCGGCGCACAGTATCAAGATTATATGCAATGTTCTGACAACATGTTGCTTGAACGTCCGATTATTTTCCAGATTTGCCTCCCATTGACTTTTATGTGTTCCCTCAATGCTCATAAAATAAGTATGTTGCCGCTCAAGGAGGATATTCTATTCTTAACTTTTAGATAATATATTAAACAATCTTACGATTGTTTTTCTCAGGGAAACTACTTTACTGAGTTAGTAGCCTTGCTCCACAGTTATTATCAGAGGCCGATTTATTGAATTTCCTGTGAGATTTTTGAAAGTGATACGAAAATGAATGTCGGATTACATTATTATTATTATTATACCTCTACTTTCTATATTTTCTGTTTGTTTTGTTTTGTAATCTACTACAGTTTGTTTACTTATTTTATTTAAGAACTTAGTCATTTTTTAAGTTAAAAAATGATGCAAAATAACTTAGTTGTAGCAGCAACCACCAATACATAATGACCTGATTTATAACGATTAAACTATTTATTTTTCCAGCAGGAATTAGAAACTAGGAATGTATAAATGCATAATCTACTACTACCACTTATATGTTGCTTTCTTCATCGACTAGTTGTCTGGTAATCTCGCTGTCATTTCAGCTGGTCCAGATTTGTGCATTGCTTATTGTGATAGATATTATTACATCACAAAAATTCCTTGGTATTCGTGATTTAAAAATAATTAAAAATAAAAAAGTATGTTGTGCTTACCGTATATGACAAGTGCTTAGGATAGGGATGCTCAAAGACATAGTTTCATTAAAAAAAGTCGAACACACTGAAATATATAAAATTTTAGTATGTATGAACACTTTTATTTCATAGAAATTAGATGAATTCACCGTATTATTAAATTGTTTAATGTACCCATTCGCCTAAATGCAATAACTAAAATATAGGTAGGAATATTTTTTAACAAATACTTATAAGTTTTATTTTAGATTTTATTTTTGTTTCATCCTTTTAAATTTACTCAGAATAAAACTTAAGTACACAAATTGCACACATTAAAACACAGGGTGTGCCATTTAACACTCCCGCTGCCAATATCTCTGAAATGAAGAAATTTATTTTAGTTCCGGAAACTGGGGTTGTTAGGTTCCTCGAATAGCTTCAAGTTGAACTAGTTGAAATCTTTCTGTATAGACTGCATGGCGATACTGACTTTTTAAGAAATAATTTCATCTAGATCAATTTTTATATTGGCGCATATGATTTTTATTTCAACGATATTTTAAAATTTAGCTTAGTAGTAATCTTTTTTATTTTTTTTACAGTATAATTGGGTTTCCTATATGAGTATTCTGTCACCTTACGGTGCATTGATTATGAAAATCTCATGTCAAGCTTGAAAATACCTATATTACGTATGTCTTGTTATATCAACAGAGGTGATCAATGTGAGCATTAAATTGCAAAGACATTCTGTGCTTGTTATATTACTCAGAATGTTCCAAAATAACATGCAGATATTTTAAGAGGCTAAGACGACTTTGTGAAGAAAGCTTCATAAACATGTGGTCGAAAGTGGTGTAGGTTGTTCAAAGTCGGATTCCGAAGGTGGTTTTCTTTTAATATTTTCGAAACCTTTAAAGATACGTAAATGAAATTTAGCAGATGTACTAAACTTTTATGCATTGCACTGTAAGATGAGATATAGTGATAAAAAAATTGCCACAGGCGGATTAAAATGATGGGGATGCGTAGTGTTATTTTTTTGCATGGCTAAGTTTTTAAATTATTTTATAAAAAAATTTGAAAATTTTTACACCATTGTAGGGTTTCAACTGAACACTCTGTATATTGAAAAGCATTTTAGGTTACATGTGTACTTGCAGTTTTCTTCATATCATCGCCTTAGCAACGATTCATAAAATATCTACATGTTGTTTTGGAACAATATACATTAATATGTTGATCGATAGTTTCTTTCAGTTGCCAGTTTTAGAAAGTAGTTTTTTGGCCAGCTTCCTACAAAATTTTAATAAAAACGCTTTCACAATAATCCATCGTCCCGCGTACTTATCAACAGGTAACCCCGTCCTGGCTTTTGGCTAGCGGAACTCGATTTTTGTTCTTTTTTGGAAACTTCCCGCCTCGTCGCCTCCACGTCTTATCTGGCCTAGTTTTCATACCGCATAAGTGGTGCATAGCACAATAATAGACTTTACTTTTTGACTGCCTGCGGGATAGATGACCCCCTTTCTGGTTTGGCTCCCGTGATTACGGTTTATTTCCATACGCGCGAGACCAGAAGATTGATGGAAGCAAATGTTTATTACTAGCTGCATGCTTCCAAACGGGCACTGCTAAAAATAATGCGGATGAATCAGAGTTGTGCGGCAGTGATTCCGATGTGGTTGATTTGTAACCCATAAGCAATGTTTTCGTTTTGCTTGGATTAACGCGTAGGGATGATTAATAGGAGCACGAATTATTAGAATTCTTAGTACTGAGAACTGGACATATGGTTTCAAGTTTGTATGATTTAATATGTTCAAAGGAGACAATTATCAGAATTATACAGGGTGGTCCGAATTTTATGCAGGAAACTTCCAGGGCTGATAGATCTCTTTAAAATAATAGATGTTTGCCTTATAAACATAGGTCTGGAACGGTCTCGTTTTATAGATACAGGGTGTTGAAGTTGTTAAAAAAAATTAATTTTTTGTTTATATCTCCGTAATCTATTAACCGATCTGAACAAAATTTGGTACAGATAATGTATGACAGTAGGCCTTGCATTCTCTAAAATATGAGCTCTAAAGGATCGACCAGTGGTGTACACCTGGACAGGGTCACCCTTTTTTTATAAAAAAAACCTACGCCACTGTATTTTTTACAAGCTATTGTAACGGATTTATATTCTAATGTACAAAATACGTAAAAAAGGTAACGTGAGTTTTTTCCCTAAAGTTCACCGTTCTGAAGTTATTCATACGAATACAATCTCCTTGTGGCGAATACTTCTAACCATACTTAATATTACAAGAATATTTATGTATATGCTTAAAAATAAGTGCAATTTGTAAGCACATCAACAAAATTCTTTACACTCGTCGCTCTCATCTTTTGGATTAAAACGATATTTGGAAAATCACGACGGCGCAATGAAAGGCACAGAAATGAAATTTTAAGAACATTGGGGTGAGTAAATCGAAAATTTGAAAAGTTCTACATAAGGATGGTAGAAATCCGTACTATTTACAACCTGTGCAAAATTTACTTCCGGGAGATGTAGACACACCTGAATTTTTGTTAGCACATAATCCAGAATTCTTACTAGAAATACTTTGGACCGATGAGGCTACGTTCACAAGGCGAGGGGTAGTAAATTTTCACAATATTTGGTCACAAGAAAATCCTCGTGAAATTCGGATAAGATCTTTTCAACGAAATTTCTGGCTCGGAATAATTCGGACTTTATTTCTTGTCACCCCATCTAAATTCCCAGCATTTCTAAACTTTCTAGAAAACCATCTATTTGAATTATTAGAGGATGTTCCATTAAATATACCACAAAATAGCTGGATACAAATGGATGGTGCTCCTGCGCATTTTAGGAGAATAATACAATAATGGCTTAAAAATTATATGGGGCGATGGATAGATTGAAGACCAAATGCCAATGTCAACCATAATGGTGCAGAGAATCCAGTCTCTTGGCCAGCCAAATCGCCAGATCTAAACCCCCTGGACTTCTACGTTTGGGGTTACCTATCTGAAAAGTAAAGTTTACTCTACTCCACCACAACTACTACCTACAGCGAATAGAAGACGGGTGTAATGAATTAAAAGAAAACCACTACATGATATTAGTTAGGTAATTCCATTAATCATTAATAGAATGTATCGATGTGGATGGTTCGCATTTTGAACAATTGGTGCAAATACGTAACGTTAATTTCATTTCTTGTTTAATTGTCGTTGCTTGGTAAATGTATTTTTATTATTATTTTCATTTAAATTGTTCTTATTTGTAAAGATAGTGAATTAAGCCTCCAGGAGAAACTAAAATACACTAGGAACACTACCTCACAGGTGATGTGGAAATAATTTTGTTGATCTGCTTACAAATTGCTCTTACTTTTAAGCATAAACATAAATATTCTTGTAATATTATGGTTTGAAGTGTCTGCCACAAGGGGATTGTATTGGTATGAATAACTTGAGAATGGTGAATCTTAGGGAAAAAATCAAGTTACCTTTTTTACGTATTTAGTGCATTAGAATATAAATCCGTTACAATAACTTGCAAAAAATACAGTGGCGTAGTTTTTTTTTATAAAAAGAGGTCGACCCCTGTCCAGTTGTACACCACTGGGTTGAAGTTTTAGAGCTCATATTTTTAGGAAATGTAAGGTCTACTGCCATACATTATCTGTACCAAATTTTATTAAGATCGGTTGATAGATTCCGGAGATATAAACAAAAAATCAAATTTTTTTAACAACTTCAACACCCTGTATCTCTAAAACGAGGCCGTTCCAGACCTATGTTTATAAGGCAAACACCTATTATTTTAAAGAGATCTATCTGCCCTCGAAGTTTCCTGCATAAAATTTGGACCACCCTGTATTTTGTAGAAATACTGCAATTTTTTCTGTATTCTTTGTCTTGTGCTCGTAAATCTACTTTGTCTTGTGCTCGAGCATCTACAGTCTACAGTATTGTTTTTTGGTCAAAATTGACAAAAAATGTTCAAATAAATTAGAGACCAATTTTTTAAGTATATTAATCACTGTTTGGGACTTTTTGCTTATATTTATATATATTTAAGTGTTTTACCACTTGATTTTGGGCGTCAGTTTTAAGGAAATGGTCTCAAATAGAAGATAGCAAAATCTACGTACAACGCATCAGAATGCATTATTCTCTTGTGCGTTTATATACCTACATAGCCTAAGTAGATTACACTATATTGTGCAGTTTATGCAATATCAAAAAAAAATCAATAATTATATGCTTCTAGTAGGTACTAGTCCCAGTACACATTTTTGGTTATTAATAACGCATATTTACAGAGGATATTACAACATTTCATAACGACCTTGAAACAAAAAATTTCAATTTTTTTTTGCCTTTGGAAAATGCAACTGCTTGATGTATATCATGACAGACTGACTGATGGTAATCGAAAAATTGTACTAAATCACTCGGTTTTCGAGTAAAGTTAAAAAGTATATCATCTCAATTATAACAAAAGACGACACGTTCAAGAAAGCTGTGATTACATTCATACAGGTATACCCAAAAATAAGTACCGAAATACACATATTTTTGTACCGTATTTTGTATCCATAAAATTAACTCTAATGAACTTAAAAGAATGTGTTATACAGGGTGTCCCGAAATTCATGCAACAAAATTTGGTCAGATTCTTAAGACAAATTTAAGGGACCCTTATTTTTTATTTTTGTCAAGTGGCCCCCTTTTTCGGAGTCATAGTATTGTCCTCTGAAGTCCGCCCCTATGAATAATCTTTATGTTATATCTCGGAATCCTGTTGTACGAGAATCACTAAATTTGGTACACGGGGGTTTTATGACATGTGGAATCTGATGTTGCTACGTTTTTTGGCGGGGAGCCACCTTAAGACAATTTTTCGTGGGCCCCTTTGTCTTTGGAGCCAAAAAAAATTGGTAGCATATTTAAATTTCTTAAAAATTATCAGTCCACTAGAAAGGAAAGCCATTAAATTTAGAATTTTTTTTGTCTCTTTATACTTTTTTTTTGTAAAACGCAACGTTTTCGAGAAAAAATTCAAAATGTGATCGAATGCATATCGTGATTCGCCATTTTCCTCAAAAACATTGCGTTTTACGAAACAAATATCAAGAGACAAAAAAGTTTCTAAATTCAATGGTTTTCTAGCAAACTAATAACTTTTTAAAAAATCAAACTTGCGACCAAATTTTTCTGGTTCCAAAGACAAGGGGGCCCACGAAAAATTGTCTTAAAGATATTCCCCGCCAAAAAGCGTAGCACTGTGAGATTCCACAAGTCATAAAACCCCTGTGTACCAAATTTAGTGATTCTCGTACAACTTGGTTTTGAGATATAAAAAAGACTCTTTAGGGGCAGGTTTCAGGGGGCTGTAACTCCGAAAGAGGGGGGCAGTTGGAAAAAAGAAAAAATACGGGTCCCCTAAATTTGTCTTAAGAATCTATGACCAAATTTTGTTGCATGAATTTCGGGACACCCTGTATTATATGAATTCAAGGAAATAACTCATAATTTTTGCTAACCTAAATGCTACGTATTAGCAGTAATTAGTTCCAAATTTTGTTATTTTTTTGTGTTTTATTAACTCAACCAAACGTTTTGGCTTATGCTCCAGAGACGGATAATAAAAGTTAAAGGAAACCGTATTGTTTTTAAAATTAAGAGGTTTTCGGTTAAAAAAAAATTGGCGGAAGTTGTCTCATGAATCTCATGAATTAAATGTGGTGTTAAAATTTTGGCACTCCGTTTATAAGTAAATATTTTAAACCACCCTGTGTTTAATTATTGGTTTGTATTCAATAGTAAGTATGTATTACTAATAAATTATTAAATTAAATTATTATTAATTAATAAATAATTAATTATTAATGATTAAATATAGCACTTAATTAATTAATTAATTAAATTAATTAAATAAGTTTACAGACACGAAATAATTCGTTTTTCTTTACATTTGTTACTTTTTTAATTTTTAGAGTACTTAAAACTCGTTGGACGACGTTTTACTTTTAGCAAAGGTTTCAAGGGCGATCATTTTTTTTGTTGCATTTTTCAAAAATTAAAAAAAATCGACTTTATCTATGAAAAGTGAGTTTCGCGCAATCCAGTTTTTTTTGTAACTCTACAGACTGCTACACTGAAAGAAATGGGCTTATTATACTGTTTATCTAGAATAATGTGTATAGCGCATATTAAAACTTTTATAACCAATATACAACTTTTATTAAAAAAAGCAATCATCTCTATACTCATTATTCAATCAGTTTAACTGGAAGGTGCTTAATACACCTTATGCATCTATGAAATAAAGGTTATAATGAATTACTTATACATTATTAGGTGTTCCAATTGTATAGTAGGGAAGATTTGTTGTATACAGACCAGTATCCGAATTTGTATATAACAATTGTATTAACAGAATTATTCGTTCTTATACTGAATATGTTTCCGTTTTTAACGTGTAAAACGCATCTTATAATGGTTAAGTGATCGTCACCTCTCGGTGCATAATCGGTTATGATCGTTGTTAAGTTATATTCATAGTCTTGTAATAATAATCATATGTCAGACCCGAGAGCGAAGTGCGCCGACTCAATAAGAAACCTGGCTATTCCAGCCGCTGATTTAGGGTTCGCCGCACGAGCTCATCCCTTCTAAGATTTCAGTAGCATGCTATGCATGAAGCAGAACGGTACTCAACTATCTTATACAGTCCACTTTTATTGTCCATACATGTTCAATCATTGTCAAAATAAACACACAAAACCACAACGTCTTTATTATCTTTACTCAAGAAGAGAAAATACAACAATCGTAAAATTTCCGACAGTCCGCTGTGCATCGACTTACACACGTCTAGTTTGATGAAAATGGACAGTATATGCACATGTTTTGTGGGATACATGATCATATCGCGTTGTGTGAAATGGAAAATTATTATGTAAGTATCTAACTGTTTTATGGCTTGTAATTGTTTTGTTTTTTCAAATGTAAATCTTGTCTAAATCTTAAAAATTATTATTTTGTAGGTCCTATTAGAAATCGCTGATGTTAAGTTTTACATAAGATGGAGGAACAGAAGGTTAACGGTGACAAAGAAGAGCATGGGTATAAAGTCAATCAACCAGAGGAAATAAAATTATATGGAAAGAAGCTCAACCTTTCTGGGGATGCTTCATTCTTAAGGTGGAAGAGTTATAGTGCAAATTCTCATGTAATACAAGAAAATACGGGTGCATCGTTGCTAAGAAAATAAACTGGACAGTTTTGGGAGCGATTTGTCATCATTTTTAATGCTTAAAAGTATGTTTTATGTATGTTTACATTAGAACCTTAGCTTGTAATTACAGTTATCCAATAAAATTTCTGAAAACTTAATGACATATGTTTTTAACTCATACAGAGTATACAACAGTTTAATACATTTATTATTATAAAACTTATAACCAGTACTAGATGTTCTAATAACGATATGGAACACTTTAATAACAGTTATTGCTATTATTTCGTAAAGGGTATAAAAAACGTTGTATACTAGTTATACAATAATTTAATAAAGAATAAGGTTTATAGTCACTATACAACTGTGCTAGCAATACGCGTTTTATATCCAATATTCACCTGTTTAACTGTCACATATAGTATACAATGGTCTTATAATGGTATATAGAATTCTAATAAAGAATAAAACGCATTTCTTTCAGTGTACAAAGAGCTTAAATGGGGTTCAAGTTGCATAATCAGAGGACCAACAATAAGCCTCTAAAAAATCAAGGCTAACTGACTTCAGAAATCTGAATAAATTTGGTTTTCATTGCAGGGTACAGGCTAAAGAGTAATACATATAAACAACTTAATATAAAATGTAAAAAAAATACTGAGTATAATCGTACGATTTTCATTCGTAAAATATAGTAGAGTATCTGGTTTTTCTTAATGACATATTATCGGACAAATACCACTGAAATGTTTTATTTTTAATGGAACGACGTGTATATTTTAACGGTATTGATTTTCTTCTTTTATTAAAGTTACCTTTCCAACAATATATTCTATACCTATAGAAATTATTTTTCTCACGTATTACTGTGGAAAACTTTTTTTCGACAGGAATAAATAATTATTTCTTCCGAAGTGAGAATGCTTTCAGTGGCAAACAAAATTTAAACGTAATAATAATTTTAACTCAGTTTATTCAGGATCTGCCCATGTAATTGCATTTTCATAATTAAAATGGACCGAATGATATTCTATTAAAGCGTCCCTAATCGTCTCAAAATGCCATTTTAAATAAGCACAGTACACTTGAGACATTATAAATTCAGCAGCTCAGCTTAAAAAATGTGCTACCGGAACATTATTCATTTACGAGGGTCACTCGAGAAGTCACTGGCTTGACTCGAACATGAGTCCGTTGATAAAGTACTATTTTGGGGCAAAATCTCTTTAATCAATTTTAATGTTTGAATTTTCGATACATTTTCGAGCATTTAATTAATTTTCACATATTGTGGACATAATATTACCTCATTATCCCAATACTTTTGTCTAAAATATTACAAAAACAGTTGTTTTTTTTATAAATCACTTACCTACATATTTTGAATAGGTACTCGTAATGAATAAAATTGAAATTTCGGACAATAGGGTTAGGTACAGCGAGGTGGAAACTTCAGGCAGGCGAATGATTTCTTTGTCAGAGGTGTACGAATTATAGAAGTGAGATATAGGTAGTGGCTGTTTTATTTAAGGAAAGTTTCCTCATGGCTACTGGTTTGCAGCTCGAACTTCAGTTAAATAAGTTTTCAGAAAATGTCAAAATTTGCTTGATAAAAACTAGCAACTAAACTTCATCATACACTGAAAGAAATGCGCTGTATTCTTTATTAGAATTCTATATGCCCTTATAAGACCATTGTATACTATATGTGACAGTTAAACAGGTGAATATTAGATATAAAACGCGTACTCCAGTTTATTTTCTTAGTAACGATGCACCCGTATTTTCTTGTATTACATGAGAATTTGCACTATAACTCTTCCACCTTAAGAATGAAGCATCCCCTGAAAGGTTGAACATCTTTCCTTCTAATTCTATTCCCTCTGGTTGATTGACTTTATACCCATGCTCCTCTTTGTCACCGCTAGCGTTCTCTTCCTCCATCTTATGTAAAACTTCCATCAGCGGTTTCTAATAGGGCATACCTACAAGATAATAATTTTTAAGATTTAGACAAGATTTACATTTGAAAAACAAAACAATTACAAGCCATAAAACAATTAGATACTTACATAATTTTCCATTTCACACAACGCGATATGATCATGTATCCCACAAAACATGTGCATATACTGTCCATTTTCATCAAACTAGACGTGTGTAAGTCGATGCACAGCGGACTGTCGGAAATTTTACGATTGTTGTATTTTCTCTTCTTGAGTAAAGATAATAAAGACGTTGTGGTTTTGTGTGTTTATTTTGACAATGATTGAACATGTATGGACAATAAAAGTGGACTGTATAAGATAGTTGAGTACCGTTCTGCTTCATGCATAGCATGCTACTGAAATCTTAGAAGGGATGAGCTCGTGCGGCGAACCCTAAATCAGCGGCTGGAATAGCCAGGTTTCTTATTGAGTCGGCGCACTTCGCTCTCGGGTCTGACATATGATTATTATTACAAGACTATGAATATAACTTAACAACGATCATAACCGATTATGCACCGAGAGGTGACGATCACTTAACCATTATAAGATGCGTTTTACACGTTAAAAACGGAAACATATTCAGTATAAGAACGAATAATTCTGTTAATATAATTGTTATATACAAATTCGGATACTGGTCTTTATACAACAAATCTTCCCTACTATACAATTGGAACATAAAGTCTATAACACCTAATAATGTATAAGTAATTCATTATAACCTTTATTTCATAGATGCATAAGGTGTATTAAGCACCTTCCAGTTAAACTCATTATATAATGAGTATGGAGATGATTGCCTTTTTTAATAAAAGTCGTATATTGGTTATAAAAGTTTTAATATGCGCTATACAAATTATTCTAGATAAACAGTTTAATAAGCCCATTTCTTTCAGTGTAGCATCTAGTCTAGACCTAACAAACGTGGATAAATTTCGAATATTATAAAATAATACCCTTGCCCTAAGAAATGCAACAACTAATAATAATAAAATGTCGGTTAGAATGTTTTAAATAAAGACTGTATAGCATTTTATAATGTATATTTCCGCATTAATTATACATATACACCATAAATACCTCCTCGAGAGTTCTCTTATTATAGTACAACTAATAGCAAAGTACTATCTTAATGATCTATTTTGTTATTTTATTTTCTTTGGTGAATATTCGATAAAAATAGTTAATATTTATAGAAAGTAATTGCACTTTTTGCTTGTAAATTTGTTTTGAAAGGATACAGGTTGTTGCTAGAAGAGAATTATAAGTTTTATTATATTTATGTGATAATATATGGCGTAAACATTTATGTTGTAAATATCGTTTTTAATTAGCCTTCTTTCCATAGGTACCCTTTCAAGAAATTCCACGTTTTACGTTTCTATGTACCAGTTTTCCGTGTCGTAGATTTTTTAGTGAACACCGTAAGTGTTGTTATATGACCCATATTAAATGAGTTTTGTTCAGCGGCAGACTTGGCCTTTGGTAAAATATCTCTAAGACGTAAAGTACCCCCGGTGAAAGACGAGAAAATAAATTTTATAACACAAAAAAGCTTTTCGGCTTTGAATAGATGCATATCCCTTGAAGACATTCATATTTCCTCAGATGCCGCAAGCTGTGTTTTAAAACCTATGGGCAAAAACCTTGTGAAACACAGAGTTGTCACTTAAGTTGCCTACGGACTTGCTACATTTGATTTAAAATTTGATTATTGCGTCCATTAAAAGAGGGTGGGTTAAGTAAGAGAATAATAGTGTTTCGGGATTACTATTATACCATACTTATAATTTGTTTTTAGTTAATTAAAATGTTCACAAACGCTTCTTTTCTAAGATTCAGGGTGTCGAAATTGAAACAATATTTCTGAAATATATCTGATGATAACATAGATACATAGATACATAGATTACATAGATCAACTTGGGCTGATCATTCATGTAATGAAAAGTAAAAATTTGTGAAATTTGTGAAACGAGAGTTATTGTCAGTAACTAAGAATTCAACGCCACTGGGTGTTTTGGAAATTTTTTCACTGCTTGTGAAATCCTATCCTATTTGTAAGAAAAAAAGGAAACTATGTTTGATTTATTACTTTTGATTATTTCATAAAAAAATGTATACGATATCTTGTTCTAGAAATACAATTTTAATTCTAAAAAAAATGATGCAGATATTTCGTCTTTTTAATGTCTCTAATAAAATTCAAACTTTTTACGCCAATAATAATTCAGTTTTAATGATACATATACCTGTTTCTATATTTACTGAAATGTTTAGTAATGCATATAATGGCTATGTTTTAAAAAAATAGTAACTAGAAAATTATTGATTTTCTTCGAATTAGTATGAGTTACAGTGATCCAATACAGTTAGAAGAAGTAAACGCATCTAGGATGTGATGAAGCGTAACGTTGAACTAAAGCAACTTACTTTAAATTTTCGCATTGAAAAATCACGCAGAAGATGTAAACATAAGAAATTGTACTTTTCCTATTTTGTTCAGCAAATTTGTAAAGATATCCAATAATTGTGATTAATGCATGTGTAAAAGCATTATGTGGAGTGTTTATAGTACCGTATGCGATATATTCAAAAGACGGCTAAAATTCAGGAAACGTAAGATAAATATCCGAGGTAAGAATATGCTTTTTTCCTTATTTTGAATGTATTGTTAGTTTTCTTATACACTGAAGAAACTTTATATAACTGGTACTATGAAGATATGTTGTTTCTAAAGTGCTTACAATTAGATTTTCTAAAATGCTGGACAAAAACTTGCACCCCTTAAGATTTATATTTTTTCAGGTTTCAACATCTTGTAGCTTGTAACTTTTTTCCTATTTTGACCACTCGAATTCGAATTTGAAATTGAACAAATTAATTCTAAAACATTTGTACATTTTAATTTTTTTCCCGATTACTATACCCTGTGATCATGAACTCCATTCGAAAAGTTCCTCTTTAAAAAGACTGATTTTCCTAAAGGAAAAGGGAAGTAATTAGCGAAGTTATTAACGCTTCACTTTGACTTTTGACAATTCAAAAAAAATTTATCGTGTTCAGGCGTCTAAACTCAACTATATCATTGGAAAAAAATAAGGGTGTACGTTTTTTTTTCGATTTTTCCGAAATTTTCCCGACCAACCCTCTACCTCTACATGTAGCACACCAAATTAAAAGGAAATACCTAAGCGTTCAAATGATCCAATAAACAAAGGTGGTTGCCATTTAAAACAAGCAACCCTGTCCCCCTCTCGCCGCCACTGGTTACATTTTTGAAAATTTAATTTCACCGAATTTCATGCCTAAAATATTGTTAGTTTCCCGAAATGTGCATGACTTGAGACACACTGTACTTGTTTCATATTGTAAAATATTCCAAATCTAATAATAGTATCTGCTTGTCTAAAAATGTTTATTTCTACGTAAACATATAATGTTAAAATTTTCTAAATGTTTGAGATATTTTTATATGCTACGGCAGTACATTTGTCTATCTATGAACAATACATAATTTCCCCTGGTGTATTTGAAAAAAAAAATGCAAACTCTACAACCCATCTTTATTTATAGAAATTATAAACGTTTGTAGGCCGTTACATAAAAATTATTTGCTACTTGTAAAAAATATCTTGGAGTTGTATCTTATAAATAGAATGCAAAATAGTCTATAAATCTTTCAGCGAGCATTTGCTTGGGTGAAACTCCGTCATCCGTTATTGTCGGTATTACGGCCTTTTTGGTTTGCTGTCTGACGTAGATATATGATGGTGAATATTTGAAATTTATTTGTTTTTAATTCTGTCGCGCATTTGATACCTACGTGTTTTTTCTGACAAAAACAAGTTGGTGGACATCTAGATTTGTAGAGACTTTATTTATATGAATCAATGAACCAATTATTGCATGTCACAAGAAGACTTGAACTCGAAGAACTTTTATGTGGGATGTATGTCATGTGAAATGGGAAAATCTAATATATTTGTCTAAAACTGCTTTGATTTATTTTTTTACAGTTGCCTTATTCAAAAGTATCTTTCGCTTGAAAGCTTCGTAAATTGTAAATGCTTTTCTAAACTATTATTGAGATTATATATCTACAATTTAAAGCAAAAGTCACCTCATAAAAAATAGCCAGTCGGTTGTAATAACTTTTTCCTCTACTGATTTTTCGGTCTTTCAAGATTCTATAAGGTCCTATAAGATGAAATCTCCTTTGTCCTTAATAGATCTAGTTTATTAGTTTTATTTTGAACCACCACGTTAAGTCCGTCGGGCTTTCTCTAAATAAACATTTTACAATTTAAAGGCGGAGTTTCAGGACACAGCCTTTTTAAAATATCGCATAGCTACTAAAGTGCGTGTCTACTTCCTCATTGTAATCATATTAGCTGTTGAAACAGATACCCATTTAATTTTGTCAACTGACTCAGTGCCGTGCTTATCTATTTTTATTTGTCAGCTGAACTATCATTAATTTTGTTATGTTGACATTAATATTGAGGTCATACCTTGCTTCTACTGTATTAATTTCATCTAGGTAATATCATAGATTTAATTCTACTATGTAATTACTAACTACTATAGTCTCAAGCTGTCTAGTTGACTACTATTATTAAAGTTTTTTCCTTTCATTTTATTTTATCTTTTCAGGTAAGATAATAAAAATACAAGATTATCACACGAAAATATAAAGTGTGTCCGCTAATTTTACCGACAACGTTAGACTGCATATTCACGACCATACATAAATACGATCTACGAAAATAAAAAATTCTGGCTTTTGAGCTACAAGCCTTCAAAGTTGTCAATTTAATTAATAATTTCACAACCCTTTTACCGACCACGTTAAAATTTGGCACATTTATTTGGACTATTATCGCGTATTATTTCCTAAAGTTTTAGTCAAATCGATATACCTACTGGGTGATAGTACATCGATTTGAGTAAAGCTTTAGGAAATAATACGCTATAAGAGTCCAAATAAATGAGCCAATTTTTAATGCGATCGGTAAAATGGTTATGAAGATATTAATTAAATTAGTTTTGACAACTTTGAAGGCCTGTAACTCAAAAACCAATAAGTTTTTTATTTAACTTTTTTTCGTAGATCGTATTTATTTATTTATCGGCGTGAATATGTAGTCAAACGTTATCGGTGAAATTTGCGGAAAGAATTTGGAAAATCCTTACAAATTTGGCAAACAAGTTGAATTAATTAGAATATTTGGCTGTTTATAATTATATAATATTATAATACAATGATTGCAATAAAAATCTATTTTTCTCTGTAACAGTGAAATGTCTAACTCTTTGAAAATAAATGAAGGGAGTTTCAGAAAACATCTGCGCTTTGCCAAAATTTCTATTGAAATGTTGTTAAGTTATCCTAAACCAATAAAAAAAGTGAAGACCGATAACTTTTTAAAGAAACTACAAGGCGCGTTCCAAAGTAAACAGGACTTTTCAAAAATAGGCATTTCTGGCATTGGCAAGGTAGATTCGTCACTGGTGTACTGTCAAAATTTAATGACATTTCGACAAATAGAAGCCTTCGAGCATATACTACTGGAAGTAGCATGCATTGCGAAAAGTGTGGCTGAGCGTGCGAGAGAGACAGACAGTATGTCAGTACTTGCCGTCTCACTCTAGCACGCACGCTATTGGTTGGAAATGAATGCTCGCGCCCATTGGCTCCCGGAGGTCTCCCGTCGTTGAAGCGAAGAATGAGACCACATGTATTGAGATACTGTCTGTCTCTCTCGCACACTCAGCCACACTTTTCGCAATGGCATGCTACCTCCAGTAGTATATGCTCGAAGATAGAAGCGGAATTTTTGCATATGAAGTGACGGAATGTTTGTGTCATCGGTACAAAAATGAGTATCGAATTTTTAAACTTGGTAAAACTTACCGAAACATTTTAATTGATGAACCAAGTTTATGGTGACGATTGTTTATCCCTTGGCAGAGTTCATGAGTGGTATTAGCGGTTTAAAAACTGTTGGGAGGATTAATGAATGATATTGACCAACGTGATACGTGATAACCGCAGATTTCATCAAAACTGCATGAATTCATCAAAGACAAGCCAAAATCTTCATTGAAATTCATGGAATTGTAATTGAGTACCTATCTAAAATACATCATTTTATCGCATTTTTTCTAAACATTTGGGCTACCGAAAAGTTAAAAGTTTGTTCCGCACCAGTTGACTAACGACCAGAATTGCTCAGAATTCAAGATTCGAAGGACATTAACAAGGAGGCCAGAAAGGACAAAAACTTCCTTTACAACTGGTGATTGGTGACTGGTGATTGAAGATGATGTTTTCTATCCAAAAACTAAGCGTCAAAGTGCTGATTGGATGGCGTCAGACGAGCGAAAACCTAAAAAATCTCGTTTGGAGAAATAAAATGTGAGGACAGTGTTGATTCGCTTTTACGAAACCGAGGGCGTTGTCTACAAACAGTTCGTTCCGCTGGGTCAAACTGTTAAGGCACAATTCTACCTTGACGTTTTGAAGCCTTTGGTGCATCGTATTCGGACAGAATATCACGCAGAAGGAAGTTTGTTGCGCGATCGACCCTTATGGCCGATTTTTTAACTAAAAATCGCATTTAGCTATCAATCACTCCCCGGAAAAATGTATTTGCTGATGAAAGGAAAGCGTTCCGTGGACGTAAAAACCATCCAAAAGGCTTGCATCGATATCCTGAAGGACATCCCGAACGACGATGCAAATCGTTGTATTAAGTCGGAGGGGACTATTTTGAATAAAATAAACAGATTTTACCAAAAAAACTTTTTGTTCTTATTTTTAAAAAGTCCTGTTTACTTTAGAAAGTACCTTTTAAATTGTACTAAGGTAACTTGATCTCTTTCGGACGCCTTGTTGTTTTAAAAATATTTCGAAATGTGTCACTTTTATTGTCTTTCATAGTACTATAAACATTATTTTGACAAAATTTGGATTATAGGACATTATTCCTCAGTCGTTTACTCTATATTTCGTTTTTCTAGGCAGCCGTAATTAGTTTGCGTAATTTGCCGAGATGAAGAAAAGTCAAGAGAATGAAATATTTTGGGGAAAAATTAAAATATTTTATTCTCTGTGTGCAAGCTATCAGTTTGTAAATGAACAACAATTACATTTTACACCAATAATACTGTAAATTGGCAATTGTTTTATTTAAAAAATTACCTGTTCTTGATTCATTCAACTGAATCTTTATGGGCACATGATATGTACCTACATCTCAGAAGAGCCTATTTCAAGTGTTATCACATGAAAAAGAAATTTAATACGGCTTTTATCAGAATAACCAAAGATACATCAAAACATTTATTGTTTTGCTCAAATTTTGTCAATTCAATACTTTGGCAGAATTGGACAAGGTGGCTCATATTTCTCTTTTTTATTATAATTTATCTACTTGTCTGAATACATTCCGTGGTATGCATATGCTGAAGTTGACCGAAATAAATGACTGACTGCCCTCGAAAAATTGTTTTTCTACAAAACTGTTAAAAGTGGGCTTTTTAATTGTCATTTTTGATGTTAAAAATGTCATTTTTAAAGTAAGTTACTTTTAACACTAGTGTTAAAAGTAAATCAAACAGCACTCGTTGCTACGAAAATTTTGGTTCATAAACACTGCGATCTGTGTGGTATTTTTTGATTTCTTATTTTTATTGAGTTTAAAGTTCTTCCGCTCGTTTTTTAATCATCTTCACTCACAAAATAAAATCTTACTTATATCATAAATAGCTATAATGTAATATAGTACCATTTTATGCAAAAATTGCGTTTTTTAAATTGACATTAATTTTATTTTTTTATTGAATATTTTCATTCCATATGACTTTCTAGTTTTACAAAATATTCTGTCTACATTTTATCCTTTCAAATGTCTTAACAACAGAGGGGTAAATCGAAATAAAAAGTGAATTACGGGCCATCTTGTACCTTACAATATTTAATACGATTTCATCTCTTCTCGTTTCTGCTTATTCAAGTTAAGAGTATTTGGTTAAAAACGAGTATGTCGTAAAGTGCGATTTCAGCGTACTTAACAGTAAAACATATAATTTCAGTGGGGGATTGCACCATTAACTGCGATATTTTACGCTTATTAAATTGTCGGCATACTACATTATATTACGAGTATAACACGCATTTGTTTATGTAGCAATATCTGCGTTATGAAATCGCGATTCGCACGGCTCTCCGACTGATTTCAACGTGATCTTATACAAACATATATTTCGCTCTTGATTCCAAATGAGTCTATTAATACTAGATGTAAGCGACTGCTCGGTCTCCGACCGGTCTGGAATAAATCAGAACATCTGCGTAATTTTAAATGGAGCGTAACCGAGATGTCTACAGAACTGGCTGAACTAGACTAGACTACAGCGAATTCGAAGTTGGAGGCGCGCTTAGCAGCTATTTCTATGAGTTTCTTAAACTTTTAGCATCAGTTTGAGGCCATAAAGAGACATAAAGGACTATTCGCTTATTTTTCAAGCTGAAAACCCCATTAATGTAAATAATAGATTCTTCTGATAATGTATGATATTGAAGTAATGTAGAAGTATGTTTCAATATCTTAAATTATTATAAAAACGAAATATTTACCAAAACGTTACAAATACGTGCAAATGCAAGGGATCTATTCTTATTCCCAGTTTGAATTACTGAATTTAGTGCACGTCTTTAGATATTGATCGGTCTTATTTATATTCATAAATACAGTGGATTATGTTAACTTACCGTTTCATTGGAGTTTAAACATTAAACGATGTTGATAATTGAAACAAACTATTTCTTTTGAAAAAGATATGGGTATAATGTTTCTTAAATATGATAGACGAATTGACATTATAAAAAACATGATCGTGGCATTTTTTAGTTTAATTGCAAAATCTTGTCCTTTATCAAAATGTTCTAAAGCAAACATTTTTGTAATAACTATCATTCTTTGGTTTTTTTTATAGATAAAAAATTAAACTTTTTTAATAAAAGTTACTCAATATAACTTCATTAATAATGGAAATGCCATGTC
This sequence comes from Anoplophora glabripennis, assembly GCF_000390285.2. NCBI lineage: Eukaryota > Metazoa > Arthropoda > Insecta > Coleoptera > Cerambycidae > Anoplophora > Anoplophora glabripennis. The sequence continues at coordinate 795,552 of NW_019416224.1, read as the reverse complement.
TGCCAAATTTGGGACTGGGATTTTCACTGATTTCGAAAATATTTGAAAAATTGTCCGCAAATTTTGCCCAGGGATGACTACCTATGTGCACCTGGCACCTGACTTCAAAATTTAATTTTGTTAAACTCTTATAGATTTTCGTGTGTAGTTGTTTGTAGTAACAATATTTTCGTTTGTAGTAGCTCAAGAATAAAGTTATATGGCCTATAAAAAACCCATCTCCCCAATTTGTCCGCAGATAAATCTAATGCTACATAAAATCGTTTGTAATTGATTGTAGTAAACGAATTTTGGTTTGTATTAGCACGAAAAAAAAGTTAGAAGTATTTTCAAAATTTGCAATATATTGCCATTAGTAAATTTAGAAAGCACTTCCAATTTCAAGTTTATTGGTGTATAATAACTTCTATACGTCAAATTATGTTTTTAAAATTGTTTAAAGTTGTTTTTAGTTGCACATATTTCGTTTGTAGTTCAACGAAAACTAATGAAGTCACTACATTCCAAACTCTGGCTCCAAAATCGTTTGTAGTAGTGTTTATTTCATTTATAGTTAATCGAAAACTGACGAAGAGTCACTAAACTCCAAGTTCTGGGTTTAAAATTGTATGTAGTTCTTTGTAGTTGCATTTATTTCGTTTGTAGTTACACGAAAACCGTAGAAAATTTACTAAACACAAACTCTGGCTCTAAAATTGTTTGTAGTAGCGATTATTTTGATTGTAGTTCCTCGCAAACTGGTGAAAAGTCACTGAACTCCAAGCTCTGGCTCCAAAATCGTTTGTAGTTGTTTGTGGTAGAGTTTATTTCCTTCGTAGTTACACACAAACTGACGAAAAGCCACTTAACTCCAATTTCTGGGTTTAAAATCGTTTGTAGTTGTTTGTGGTAGCGTTTATTTCGTTTGTAGTTACACGAATACTGACGAAAAGTCACTAAACTCCAAGCTCTGGGTTTAAAATCGTTTGTAGTGCTTTATAGTTGCATTTATTTCGTTTGTAGTTACACTAAAACTGCCGAAGTGACTAAACACAAACTCTGGTTCTAAAATCGTTTGTAGTAGCGTTTACTTTTAAAATCTTTTAAACTCATAGGTTGGAGTTTAGTGAGTTTTCGTCAGTTTTTGTGTAACTACAAACGAAATAAATGCTACCACAAACAACTACAAATGAATATCTATATGAATTTAAAAAAAAAATTTTGAATTTTGAAAAGTCGAGTGCCAGGTTCATATAGGTACGAAGACTCTGTAGATGTTTGGCAGTCGAATTATAGAACACCCCGAAATGTAAAGTAACTGCGTGTGATATAGATATAAAGAAACTATCTTAAATTAAATTAATTTTAAATAAAATATAAGTTTGACCACGTTTCTTTTGGGGAGAATGTAAAACCAAAAATAGTATGTGTTTTGACAGATGTCAATGGCACTTTGAAACAGAGATATTACATAAAATAAAATTGAATTTAGTATATGACCTAAGAAAAACTTCAAAGAGAGGATTTTCACAATACTTTATCTAATTAAAATATTATGTAATTAACTTTATTCAAAATAAAGCTTGTGATTGATTGAATTTTGTATACTAGGATTAATAATAAGTGATAACAGAAATAAAAAGACATAGTGGGTATATGAAAAATAAAAAGTGTTGCGTTCGCTAGATACAAGCAGAAATTTAGTTGATTTGAAAATTAAAAGTAGGGACGCGGCCGAAATTTAGCTAAGAGTAAAATATTGGAAAAAGAAACGTCGCCTCTGCAGTTTAAGCACGGAAAATAGCCGGCTATATCATTTTCTTGAGTTTCCCAATCGCAAAGATACACAACAAGTAAGTTCCAGCCAAAATCAACTCAAAAATACCATCCAGTAATGGTAACACCAAGCTGGAGGAAAAACCAAACGACACAATTCACCATTGAAGAAGTATAGTGCACTGACTTAGGAAACAGATTTCAAATTTCAACCAAGAAATATTAACAAAGCAAGAGTTTGCATCGAGGGACGTGAAGCCTCAGGACCAATTGGAATATGAAGCCCAGTGCCTTAGAGGACAATAAACTAAAGGTCAAATTCACAAAGAACTATAAATAAAAGCACCGTTGTTTTAATTTAGAACCTTTCTCAGAACCCCACCTTGAGATAAGATTTCTCATGGTCACAAAATTCATACTGTTTTGAACTAAATTGAAAACTTATGCTCATATGAGCTGGCGCTCAACTAAGAAGGAAATAAGTTTGATGGGTAGAAGAATAAGAGCTTAAGCCAATGAAAGTAAGAAAGGAAAACATACTCACTCAAAATTATAACAATATATTGTTAACAAATAATATAATATGGCTACTAATGTAAGTGAATATCTGCGTATCTGTGTTATGTGGAAGCCCAAATTCAGTGCTGCAGCTGCGCTAGACAATGAATTGCCCTAAATGTGAACCTACGTCTGATACCAATTGGAACAAGAAAGTCAAGAACTTATAGATAAAAAAATTTAATCATATATTGTAGCCAAGTTGTAGATATTCCGAATTTTATTTCGCATGCGATATTTTCGAACTCTTTTTTTCTTCATATTCCCATATTATAATTCCCATATTTGTGACAAATCCATACGTTTTCCGTAGATAGTAATGTATTCCCGATGTAATACATTTATCAGAATGAAACAAGGCGGTACGGGTAGACTTATGTTAAGCAGACTGTTGATTCTGCAAATATATGTTCAGAGAGATTTATGGTATTTATCTGACTCATATACATAATAATTTTTGAAATACGCGTCTATTAGACGTTTACGATCGCTGAACATAATAAAATCTGTATTTACTAAATAACGTGGAATCGGTGTAGATACATTATCGTAGTCAATTACACGCCTATATTTTAACTCGTAAACAAAATAATAATTTCTACGCATTTTACTAAAGATACAGGCAGGCAATAGCTTTGGAACATTGGCAATTTTTTTTGGAAATATAGGGTCGCTTGATTTGTTATGAGTTTGAACCAATTTTTTAATGGTAGTGGAAGAGCCCAGTGTGATAAACGATTTTTGGCATTTGTAGATAGTTTCCAAAAAATATTTTCGTGTCTTTTTATATTGACTGTGCACACTGTGAAAGGATTGGAGTTTGTGGAGTAAAACATCATTAACTATTCTGGCTGTTTAAATATTTTTTTAGAACTAAACAATTAGTACACTGAAAGAAATGGTCTTATTAAACTGTTTATCTAGAATAATGTGTATAGCGAATATTAAAACTTTTATAACAAATATACAACTTTAATTAAAAAAAGCTCTCATCTCCATACTCATTATTCAATGAGTTTAACTGGAAGGTGCTTAATACACCTTATGCATATAAAATAAAGAGTATAATGACTTACTTTTACATTAAGACTTTATGTTCCAATTGTAGGGAAGATTTGTGAATAAAGACCAGTATCCGAATTTGTATATAACAATTGTATTAACAGAATTATTCGTTCTTATACTGATTATGTTTCCACTTTTAACGTGTAAAACGCGTCTTATAATGGTTAAGTGATCGTTACCTCTCGGTGCATAATCGGTTATGATCTTAAAATTTCCGACCGTCCGCTGTCCATCGACTATTACACGTCTAGTTGGATGAAAATAAACAGTATAGGCACATGTTTTGTGGGATACATGATCATATCGCGTTGTGTGAAATGGAAAATTATGTAAGTATCTAACTGTTTTATGGCTTATAATTGTTTTGTTTTTTCAAATGTAAATCTTGTCTAAATCTTAAAAATTATTATTTTGTAGGTCCTATTAGAAATCGCTGATGTTAAGTTTTACATAAGATGGAGGAACAGAAGGTTAGCGGTGACAAAGAAGAGCATGGGTATAAAGTCAATCAACCAGAGGGAATAGAATTAGAAGGAAAGATATTCAACCTATCAGGGGATGCTTCATTCTTAAGGTGGAAGAGTTATAGTGTAAATTCTCGTGTAATACAAGAAAATACGGGTGCATCGTTGCTAAGAAAATAAACTGGACAGTTTTGGGAGCGATTTGTCATCATTTTAATGCTTAAAAGTATGTTTTATTTATATTTACATTAGAACCTTAGCTTATAATTACAGTTATACAATAAAATTTCTGAAAACTTAATGTCATATGTTTTTAACTCATACAGAGTATACAACAGTTTAATACATTTATTATTACAAAACTTATAACCAGTACTAGATGTTCTAATAACGATATGGAACACTTTAATAACAGTTATTGCTATCACTTTGTAAAGGGTATAAAAAACATTGTATACTAGTTATACAATAATTTAATAAAGAATACGGTTTATAGTCACTATACAACTGTGTTACTAATATTCGTTTTATATCCAATATTCACTTGTTTATCTGTCGCATATAGTATATAATGGTCCTACAATGACCTATAGCATTCTAATAAAGAATAAAACACATTTCTTCCAGTGTATTTTCTTTTAAATTCTTATTAACTATCATGAAATATAAATACTATTTCTCCCAATTAAATCCGTATCTGATTGTAATTCTTACTGAAATGTATAAATTTTATAATTCCATTAATTTTATATTATAAACCATTAAGTTTATTACTTTAGGCGTAAGTTATAAAACATTTATAAGTTCGTCTCGTAGTAGAATCGCAATATAGTAGGGGTCCAGACAAATCACGTCATAAGAAAATACGTAGGGTGGTCCGGTCACAGCATATGGACCTTATATGCGTCAAAAAACTTGTGCGAAACAGAGGAACAAAGGTAATCAACACGCAGTGGAACTAGGAGTTGGCAAACAAAGACTTTTTAAACCGAGTTTTCCTTTCCTTCCACATTTAGTCAAGCACCCGTTGATACACACATTGTCCCGGCCGGTGTTTAAAAGTAGGAAAGCCATCGTGAATAAGCGCAGGGGAAATGTTTTTATTTCAGCGCAACAAGTAGACCATTGTTGAGATGCAGCCTTTATAGAGAAAACATAAAAAGTGTTGAGTACACTGTTGTTACGGCTTTATGTTCTTTGTAAACAAGAAATTATGAAAAAAAAGGGCTGTACTTCCGTATAATTGCCTGGTCCTACCTCTTCAACGGAATTAAATACGATTTCACTGAACATGTATTTTTTTATTTATTGGAACACTGAATTATAGTCTATTTAATTAAGCACTAGAAAAGCCAGTACTCAGTGAGATTTGAGCTTAACTTTTGGTTAACTAGAAATGGTAATAGGTATCTGAAGCAGACAGAGATATTGTTTTTGAATTTAAAAATCTAAAATTATAGAAAATAACTAAAATTATGCTCTAAACAAATATTTTTAAAAAATACGAAGATAAAAACAGTCGTAATTGCCTGCGCTGTGCATATGCAATATACAGGGTGCCTTGTAACCTTATGTTATAATTTGATGTAATTGTTCCTTGAGACAAAAGACTCTTAATTAATCAACGATATAAATTAATTGGTTTTCAAGATACATGCTGTTATAGAAATAAATATTACATATATTTAAATATCTCTGATTAAGGTAGGCTAATGATACAATTAACTCAAAGGAAAAATTTATTTAAATTCACTACATATATTATTATTATTTCCGAGAAAAAAAAGGCGTCTTCCATTTTATCCGCAAAAAAGATCAGTCAATTTCGATTATAATTGTTCTAAACAAGAAATAAGTAGGTACTACAAAAGGAAATATACAGGGTATATACAAAATTTGGTGGCAATCGGTTAGCTTTCAAAAATTTCGTTCGCCATCTTGATTTCGCCGACATTTTGAAATTTTTGAAACGGTCAAGGTCATATCTGAAGGTAAAATTTTCCGCTTTTTCCATTTCCGGGGTCAAAAAGGAGGGTTCCCATTAAAAAAAAATCCTAACTTCCTATATTTGGTTTGGTTTGGAAAATGCATATAGCGCGTGATTTTTTGGGATTCCTATATTTTTATGTCACCCTGTATAGTACGCCTTTTTTGAATTACCATTTTAAACACAATGCAACCATTACACTGAAAGAAATGTTATGAATTATTCTTTATTAGAATCCTATATGCCATTATAAGACGATTGTATACTATATGTGACAGTTAAACAGGTGAATATTGGATATAAAACGTGTACTGCTAACACAGTTATATAGTGACTATAAACCTTATTCTTCATTAAATTATTGTATAACTAGTATTTTTATACCCTTTACGAAATGATAGCAGTAACTGTTATTAAAGTGTTCTATATCATTATTAGAACATCTAGTACTGGTTATAAGTTTTATAATAATAAATGTATTAAACTGTTGTATACTCTGTATGAGTTAAAAACATATGTCATTAAGTTTTCAGAAATTTTATTGGATAACTGTAATTACAAGCTAAGGTTCTAATGTAAACATACATAAAACATACTTTTAAGCATTAAAAATGATGACAAATCGCTCCCAAAACTGTCCAGTTTATTTTCTTAGCAACGATGCACCCGTATTTTCTTGTATTACATGAGAATTTGCACTATAACTCTTCCACCTTAAGAATGAAGCATCCCCAGAAAGGTTGAGCTTCTTTCCATATAATTTTATTTCCTCTGGTTGATTGACTTTATACCCATGCTTTTCTTTGTCACCGTTAACCTTCTGTTCCTCCATCTTATGTAAAACTTAACATCAGCGATTTCTAATAGGACCTACAAAATAATAATTTTTAAGATTTAGACAAGATTTACATTTGAAAAAACAAAACAATTACAAGCCATAAAACAGTTAGATACTTACATAATAATTTTCCATTTCACACAACGCGATATGATCATGTATCCCACAAAACATGTGCATATACTGTCCATTTTCATCAAACTAGACGTGTAATAGTCGTAAGTCGATGCACAGCGGACTGTCGGAAATTTTACGATCATAACCGATTATGCACCGAGAGGTGACGATCACTTAACCATTATAAGACGCGTTTTACACGTTAAAAACGGAAACATACTCATTATAAGAACGAATAATTATATTAATACAATTATTATATACAAATTCGGATACTGGTCTTTATACAACAAGTCTTCCCTACTATAAAATTGGAACATAAAGTCTATAACACATAATAATGTATAAGTAATTCATTATAACCTTTTTTTCATAGATGCATAAGGTGTATTAAGCACCTTCTAGTTAAACTCATTGAATAATGCGTATGGAGATGAGAGCTTTTTTAATTAAAGTTGTATATTTGTTATAAAAGTTTTAATATGCGCTATACACATTATTCTAGATAAACAGTTTAATAAGCCCATTTCTTTCAGTGTAGTAACCTGAAAAACTGGCGTAGATTTTTTCGTTTGTTTGGGAGTTATAAAATTTATACGGTAATCATTTTTTTAAATGATTACAGTAGTAGGTATTTAAAATTGTACTTCGAACAAAATATCCAAATATTATTTTTTTTAAATTATTAATTTTTAAATTCTTTTAGATACATTTAACTGTGTGTAAAATTAAATTTAAATTAAAAAAAATGGTAGCTATTGTATTAAAAAAATAATAATAAAAACACAGCGAGATAAAAATTCTGAGATTGTTAGTAACAGTGTTTCAGAGTTTCTCTGTCAGTGGTTACCAAGTTTAGATATACAGTATGTCCGCAGATTGAGTTTACAAGATGACAAATGGACCAAAATGTCAAAGATACGAAAAAAAGGCATTCTTGATCAAAGTTCTTGCTTGTTTAGAAAATGCGAATCACCATGACGAACTTCAATTTTGTTGTATAGGGTGGGCCAAAAACACAAACATTTTGCGTAAGAGTAAACATACCTACCTTATTTTTCAAGATACGCAAAAAGGCATTCTTGATAATCAAATTTTCTTGGCAAATTTAATTTAAGTTTATTATATTTTCTGATGAATGTACATTTTCTACTAATGGAACTATAGCATCCCAGCACGTCAGGTCTCCAGAAAACCCTGAATTTAGAATAATGACACGAAGACAATATTTTTCAAAACTGAACGTGTGGTGCGCGATATTTGTCTATGGCATTATAGGCCCATATTTTTACAATAACACCTGCAATGATATATCGTATTTAGAAAGGCAGAATTACCCAGACTGTCCGTTCAATACCTCAGGAAGAAATCAGAAATTCCTTCGGATATCTAAGGAAGCAATTAGATATGGGGGTGGTGTTTTTGAAATTTGATATCATCATCATATTGCTTTGTGTACTGTTTTTAGCCTAATTGTTGTTGTAATTATGTTCATATTATTTAAAAATTACATTTGAATAGAACTTTTATTAAGAATGTCATTTTTTCGTATATTGCAAAATAAGGTATGTTTACACAAAATAAACTTTTATCAAGAATGCATTTTCGTGTCCTTCACGTTTTGGTCTATTAGTCGTCTGGTAAACTGAAGCCACTGACATACTATATACGCATTCGGTGAATTTTTACTTATAATTAGCCCAACATTTACCAATCTGAATTAAACATTTGAATTAACATGATAGTTTTTTAAACTTCAACCCCCTGTATTATGAACATTAGTAGCTTCAAACACATTTAAGTTTTGTTACTCTAAAGTATTCCAAGAAACAACTTTTACATTTTGTAACAAGAAGTTAGAAAACAGCCTGTATTTCGATATGATAGACATATTCTATAACTTCTGGGCATACGTTTACGTAACACTTTGAAACTGTTTTAATGGAGGAAAATCCTACGCTTATGAGATGCAACGTTATCAGTTGTACTAATATAATAAGCAATAAAAACATCTTCTTTATCAGTAGAGTAGTAAACATTTATTATCCGATCATCCTACCTTTTATAAATACAGATAGGAATTCTCTAAAAAATTTATATATTTTTATTAAATCCAATCGTATGATCGTGGATAAGTGAAATAATTAATTCATTTCAATTGGCAGAACAACGCATCGGATTGTCGTTTAATAACATACATAAAAAGTATTGCATAGTTGTTTTCAACAGCTAAAACAATGGGTGCTTATATAGATCGAAATATATAAACCGGTTTAAAATTTAATCGGCTTGTAACAAACAAACTTCATTTTAATATCATACAATTTAAAAACAATTTTTTGTCGTTTTTAATAGAATGAAATGTAAAAATTTCATATTCCTACATTTATTTTAACATCATTATCATGTTCATGATTGAAATAAATATTTATGGTTAATATTCAAATTTTCAATAAAATATACATAGGTATTCATAATTTTTCAAGATGCCATGTTATATCTTGCGGAAATCATCAGGGGTAAAGTTGTGTAATTCGATGAACAATATCTACGAAAAATTTGGAAAATATCTACCTTATTGTTCTGAAGATTTTATTAAAAAGTAAAATTTGTGATTTTCAAATTTGGATATTCGTTTTGACAGTCAATTTATTTTTATTTTTAATTCTTTTGACGCTATTTGAATCTCCAACGTCTGCTGAAGCAATGGTGTAGCATATATGTTAATGTTTAATGATATTTTAATCCGGAGTAATCATTATCAGTGTATTTTATTTTTCAAAAATATTTTACTTTGGGTTTATGTTTTTCTGCCTTAAGGGCCCCATATTCTTTAAATAGTGTTTTCCGCAAAGACAAATAATTTCAAACATTTAATAACTGAATAATCTAAAGGAATGTTATGTCATGCCACCTGAGTATTTTCAAAGACGCCGCAGTAAAACGAATAAACAGGTGCAAAAAACGATCAAACCATCAAGGTTTTAGGTACTGAAATCTACGAAAACACTAACTTTTTTATATATAATTCCACATATAAATATTCTTATAACATTTAGTCCTACATATAAAATTGTTTACTTTTATTTGTAAGTACGTGAAAATAATTCTTAAAATGTGGGGTTAGAATAACAGCAAACTCATGTTTTACAAACGCTTTTTTTTAGTTATTATTTTATTTGAGTAAATTTAAATGGTAACATGAATAAACAAAACATCAAGGATTTTATTTTTGTGCTTACTTTTGTTCTACACGTTTTACTTTTAAAGATTTCAGTACCTAAAAACGCCAGAAATTTCACTATTTCTCGGCCGGGAATATGGCCACCTTAAACAAATATTTGTAAGTTGATATCTAAAAAAATAAAGTTAACAGACATTTTGTAGTACTTAAGTTATTGGCGTTCTTATAAATTGCAATTTTTTTTAATGAATTATTATCTATCTAATTCAGGGCGATTCAGGAGGAAAAGTCGATATTTAGTTATGTATTCAGGGGCCCAAATTAAACATAAAAGTTCCTATAAACATGGGTGCTATTTCTCAGCCATTACATAACAGAGGTAAACAATATTCAATTTAAGATTTTTATTAAATTATTTATAACAGGTAGGGCTTGGTTCTATAGTTTCCAAAAATTTTTTCTATTTACTTCTAATTATAAATACAACTCTCTCATGAATAGCTCGGGTCGCTCTATGAATGGCTGCGAGACTGTTTCTTATAGTTGCTGCTGCTTTTATTATTCGATGGAGTAATGCATCTCTAGTGTTTACTTTACTTGAATATACCAATCCACACAAAAGGCAATATCCAGGAGATTGAGGTCTGACGATGAGCTGGCCAATTATGCTGACCACCTCGACCAATCCTCCGCTTTGAAAAAAGAGAAAGGGAAAATCTTAAATTGAACATTGTGTACCCTGTTATGTAACGACTGAGGATAGGATCCATGTTCATAGGAACTTTTATGTTTATTTTGGATTCCTGATTACCTACCTAAGTTGTTGACATTCCGTCCTATACCACCCTGTATAGAGAATACAGTGCCTATTACAGGATAGGAATTAAAAGCAAATGTAGCTAAAATTGTTTTTCTGGTTAAAATGACTTCCAAATCAATTAAAAAATTATCTACTTATTATAAACTGTATGTTTAGATTTAGGTTACTGAAAAAAGAATTTTGGGCAGAAATAAAATTAATTAATTAATTAATTAATTAATTTATTTGTATTTGTTGAACTAGAGGTTTCTTTAGATTTAAAAAGGCACGTATTTGAATCCAAACATATAATATTTAGTACTGAAGAATGAATTATAATATTTGCTGTACGAAACTATATAATTGGAAAAGCTCTTAATTATCATTTTTAAATATTTTTTTATTTATTTATTTATTGTAAAAAAAAAATAGAAGAAAAATTTATTTAGGCATATATATTTTCCAAAAGAATGTTCGTCATTTACATATTTTAATAACAAAAAAAAAAAGAAAAATGCATACGAACTTATTCTTACAACATTTTATGAAAAGTTTTCCAAATGTAGTTTAAGCTAGTAAATAAAACGAATGAGTTATAATATTTATTCTAATAAAACAATATTTTTAAATGGATTATAAGGAATAAATGCATATGATATCTCTAATAATAGATTTAACATTTTTTGTTTGTTAATTACGTTGTTTAACCAGTCAGCAATACAGTTTTATAGATTTCGATGCATAGTTTGTCTAAATATGAAATAAATAACAGGTGTACCGTACGCACTTTATTACTGAGAGTTGCGAATTTTCAGCATAACGAGTAAAACATTTCTGTATTTGACCGTTTTACCAATTTACAAAACTATGCCCTTAAATTAATTATTATGAATAATAGTAACAGATCAAAATCAACAGTGAGTATAAAATCTCTGTCCGTACAACAATTTTAAATTAAATATTTTACCACTCAAACTAATTTTTGTTCGCAGCACCAATACTTCTTCTTTTGATTAAAAATCGGGTATTTAAATTGTGAATATCATTTCATTGAGGCTCTCTGACCCCCATTAAGATAAACTATACATTTATTCCATAATAATGCGCACTTCGCACACACATACTATGCACGCACAATAATGGCTGATGCTGTTACACTCTACATGTTCTGTTACACACTATTTCACAAATGCGCAACCGTGAACAGTTGCGCACTGAATAGTGTAATAATATTTTCTAGTTTGGGGTTCAGAATTACACGATTCATTTAGTTCCTTTGAATAAATATATCTGTATAACATTCGAGTAGGTATTGACATAATATTCTCAATATTTTTGTTTATGCGAATGTTTATTTCTAGAAAACAATAATTATTTTTAAAGTGAGGAAGATAGAATATTCAATTTTCACAATTATATTTGGTTGTAACATATTTTTAATGTACACATTTTTGCAAAATAATTGATATTGTATATTGTATGTAACATACAACAATAAATATTTGACATTTTGAGAAACTGAAGCCTCCTACTGGTATCAAGCAAGACGTTTGTCCCAGTGTAATGTCTTTCCAAAGATAATTCCCCTGTGTCAAAACATAATGAGTTTCTTTAAGTAAACATTTATTGTTGTGTATTTGAGTAGAATTATTCTTCTGATAAATACGGAATGTTAATAATAAAGGGGAAGAATATTCCATAAAAGAAAAAGTCCATAAATTTTCACCACACGGAAAATCTTTGTAATATAATATTTTTCGATTTATTATATCAAACAGGAGAGAACATTATAAAGTTGGAACTTTTACAATAATCTGACTTTATGTGAGGAATACATCGTGGAATAACGAACTTCGCGTTTTAAATTTATAATAACTCAGGAGTGTAATGTTGGCTTTTATTATTACGCCTTTCTGAACGTATCACCGGCTACATATTTTACAATAATCTGACTGCAAACTTTTTATTCCATTCTACTTTTTCCTTTTAAAACTTTCCGGTAAAAGTCCACCAACACTTATAAATATCAGCCTAGCCTCTTTCTTCTTAGCTGCATTGAGAAACAAATTGGAACCATTTAACTTTGCTCGAGAGCCTTTTAAGTTTTTATAATTACTCACAAGAACCGTGTTTTGACGCTATTTTTGTAATTTGTAAATAGCCGTATTCATCCTCGGTCTTTACCGCATCGACTTGTATGATATTAAGTGGTTTTAGCACCGCTATTATTCGCCTTAAAAAATCTTTAATATCTCGTACCTCGCTTGAAACAATAGACCGATGAATCGCCATTCTTTTCGCCGCCTGCTGGTTTTAATAAATGCAAACGTTCCTTATATAGTCGACCGAAATAGAATGGTATTATGTTTAAACGTATGTTGAGGTTAGTGAAGGATGAGAATCAATAACTTTATAACCTGAACTGAATTTCTTGCAACGGTAGCAGCGTGTACTTTTTGTAACAGCCAAGGTCAGCTGCTTCCATAGTGATGATGATTTTCCAAGTTTCGTTATTACAGTAGCAAGTTTATTATAGGTTGCTGTGCAGCTTCTTAGCTATACGGAAGTGCAGATTTGGCACGCACTCATTTTGTACAGACGAAATAATCGAATTTAAATTTTGTAGGAATTTCTTTTGCATTTATTCAGACTCAACTGCACAAGAAGTTTGCGTTTCCTTTTACTATACATTTCGTTTTCTGTGAATAGCAGAATTATCAATCAATGACGAAAAAATCTCTTCGAATTGGAGTATAGGGTGACGAAATTGGTGGCAGTTTGCGCATTGTATTATACATATTTCTAGCAACTGTCAAAGACAAAAACCCAGTTGATTGTATGATTCCTATAGACATAAAAATTCCAACTTACGATTCATAAGTTGACATATTTGCGTTGGTGTTAAATACAGTGTATCTTCACTTAAGCAGGTAACCGCTATTATTGGCCGCGATTGGCACTGCCAACTTAGTAACATAATAAGATACAAAAAAGCTGTTCATGTAAATCTCTTAAAAATAGATGGTGATTATATTTTGTAATATCGATATTTTAAAAGGTTTTTATACAAATATATAATGTATTAAATAAGGTAATGGCACTAGTAATTGACAGTTTAAGAGCTTAACGTTTTTAGTGACTGAAAAATATACTTAAACAATTTTTGTGTCTATGACAATGTGAGAAATGATAAAGTATGGCTTTGATAGTTTTCACTTTTGTTAGTTAATAGAAAACACAAAAAACGGTTGATATTTAGCTTAATTCTAAGTGTGAGTAACATCTTCTGACAAAGTAATATAATATAAGTTATAATAAAAAGCACGTGGTCATTTAGTACCAGATATAGGTGCCATGACAATTACTGGGTTTTCCCAGATTTTTCGTATCCAGTAATTGATATATAATCATTTTAATAATTTGGTGTTATTATAAGACAAAATAATTGAAGGTCGTGTGAAATAATACTGTACTGATAAGATGATGAAGCTATGAAGCTTGGGGGGTTTTATGTGGTGATGATTAATATACATCGCCAGATTTTAATTAAAAAAAATCCTTATGGAAAAATCGCAGCGAGCCATCGAATAACAGAATCATCGCAATTGCTTGAGCAAGTACATTTCAGCATTATAAATCACTAAAATCATGAGTTACAAATAAAATATTAAATGATTATCCTGGTTTTTGATATGCCAAACCGTATACCTATGATATACGATTTCGGTGACTGGCAGAGACTAACTTTCTACGGCAATTACAAATGTTGATACATTTAGTTTATTGTTAGTCTGCATCGATATCTGACGAACAATCTGTCCATCACTACGCCTGCGGTTCATTTTCATTATCTGATATTCTGTAGTCCCCACTTAATATAAATTCAAAAATTCTGCTGACCTAAATGCCACTACACATATATACTTATATATATATTTTTGTACACTGTAAGAGAAATTGGACTTAGTTTTATTCAATTTCACTTAACAATGTATCAATTTCTGTCCACATTGAGTGTACTCGTATGAGTACAACAAAAATTTTATGAGTAAAATTATCAGTTTTAGTTCAAATATGTATTGTCAAAAATGTGTAGTTATAATGCCCAACATTGACTGAAATTGTGCCCCCAATAAATGTAGAGGAAATCCGAGGAAACGGTGACCTAAAAATTTTTTTGGTATAACTTTTATAGATCGCGTTATTTTTTTTTTGGTAAAAAATTATTACAGATGTTCAAATGCTACATTGGAAAATTTTATTTGAAACAAATATAAATGTTTTTTTTTAATAGAAATCAGTAAACCCTTTTGGCTAATATTAAACTATATCCACATATCATTATGACAGTGATATAACTATTACTCTATTTAAAACCAAGTTTGTTATCTAAAATTATATATTCTCTATTACTTCTATTGAAAAGGCATAATAATATCTTACACATTATAAATTCATTTGTTCTACAAACGCTTGGAAATGGAATCATGTCGGGCCAGAGTTACCCTGTTTTAACATGCACCGTAACCCCAAAAATACCTCTATTAAAATAGTTTGAAAACTTAAATGTATATACATGGAGTTCACAAAGTTGGAGAGGATATTTGAAGGGTAAAGAAATCAGGTGTGGACGAACGTTTGACTGAGAAATTTATTTTAATACCGACCAACCTATTGCAATAATAAGTTGAATACATTTTTGGAACTGCTGGTTCTGTCTACAGCTGACCGTACCTATAAAAGTGACTATACAAATCGCTGTACATAAAAATACGTAGTTAACTCACAATTTTCGTCAGCGGCTGCATATGTTGCCACCATATCATTAAATCATTGTTACTATACTGACGGGCCATTTTAGTATGTTTATTTACACGCACGCACGCACCATACACAATCATACACACATAATCTGTTTTCGCAAAAACAGTTAAGGTATGTTTGACATTTGTTTCAAAACTTCATTTTTTCTAAAAGTTTTGTGTTTTATATATAATTTTGTTTTATTAATATTTATTATTTACATTTGTAAAAAAGCTACTTGAAAAAGTATTGCAAAGTAAAATGTAGAAATAGTAAGATCTATCGTGGCTATTTTTACTTGTGGTCTTTGTCAAGGATGGTTGAATGATTTCCGGGCAGGTTTCCACGTCGTCGCTAAGTACTGCCGTTTCTCCATGGCCGTATGTCTCCTCCTGATAGCTCATTCAATATTTCTCGCCGTGTAGCGATTACCTCTCAGGGCCGTGCGTAGGTGTTCTAGTTCCTCGGCCAAGTGTCTTTCCTCTCAATCAAAACATCCAAGAAGGGAAGGGCGGCATCTTTCTTTACTTCCATGGTAAACTGAATATCTGAATGTATCCCATTAATGCGATCCAGGAAATCCGCTACGGTGTTGCGTCCGTAGGGCCAGATGATGAAGGTGTTATCAACATATCGGTACCAGCACTTAGGTTACAACGTTGTGGATTCCAGGGCTTTCTTCTCTATCTGGAGATAAAGGTGAACCCATTGCAATTGGTCCCAGAATGCAAAGAAGGTTGATTTTATGCACACTTTTGCCAAATCAATTGGGCTCTCATCCTTGTCCTCTGCTATTAGCCTTCGATGCAGTTCCTCCAGGGCTTCGTCGACGAGCACTTTCGTAAATAGGAAGGTAACATCGAAGCTCACCAGGATATCTTCTGATTGGAGTTCAATTTCTCGAATTTTGTCGATAAAGTTTCCAGCGTTTTTGACGTCATGCTCTATCCTCCCTACTATGTCCCTTATCTCCTGTGCAAGGCCCTGTGTATCGGGCCAGGGGTGTGTTGCTGATCTAACTGCACTCACTATCGGTCGAATAGGGAGATTCGGTTTGTGAATATTTGGCAGGCAGTACAGCTGAGGTGTCGTTGAGTCGGTTTGCATCAAACTCCTGTGAAGTTCCTTGCGTATGTTTGTGGATCGGACTGCAGCAGCTATCTTCTTCTCAACTTTCTTGATTGGGTTATTTCGGATGTTCTTGTAAATGGGATCCAACACCGATGTAGTCTACCGTGTTCAGTACGACTATTGTGTTCCCCTTGTCGGCAGGCAGTCTTGTTATTGATTCATTCTTATGAAACTCTTTAAGGGCTTGAATCTCCCACCGGTTCAGGTTAGGTTTGGGAGGTTTAGCAGTTTAAAATATGTGCTGTGTCGGTCTCACTTCTTCAGCCACGTCTGGTAGACGTCGGCAAGTGGTTTCCAGAGAATTTATAATTTCCTCCTTCGGGATTGTCTTGAGAACTATGGCGAAGTTAAGAGGATGATTTTGTTGAATGATTACATTATTTGATGGTATGAATGTCGGGTGTCCGTTTTTGTATTAATAACATTTGAACATTTGAATGTATACATATTTCATTTTTATTTTAGATTATTATTAGTTGCTAGCTGTTTGCTGGATATTGCTGGTATAATTCAATGCTAGTTGGAATATGAAGCCACAATATCATCAGTTTAAGAATCGTTCATACGATGTTACATATCTTTTGCGTACCTAGATTTTTGGTATCGAAGAATATTGTTCGATTTCATTCGATAGGATTTTTAGAAATTTTTTTGAATTTATTTGAATTAGTTACCTTTAAAGTAACGTAAAAAATACAGGGGCCAATAATAAAATACATCTTAAATAAAATCCATAGTTAGTTTATAATGCGAATATAAACAATATGTGTTGGACTACAGCTGGAAAGTTCTTATAACCACGTAATATGAAACAACCTTTATGTATAGTAGCATCTATTTCATTTAGTATTATAAAAATATCTTAAACATTACTTCACAGATTTGAAAAAATAAATGATGATGATACTCCTGACCAAGAGCGAAACGTCTATGAATTCAATAATTGTTTGTTATTGATTTATGAGTATAGCGATAGACCAATATTGGGTAGTAATACATTGCTTTTTTTTCTAAACGTGGGATATTAAAATCTGAGTAATTTATGTCATCTTTAAAATTTTGATGGGAAACCGCTTTCTAGATCCGTGAATCATTTGTCAGTCTACAAATGCCAGTATTCTTCATGAACTTCGCTTCTATGCTCCGAGTGAAAAAAAATCGCCAGGTTAAATGAAAGGTTAGCCGATGTTAATCAGATTTGCCGTTCATTTCCTGTTCCTTTCTGAGATCCTATAGGTCTTCACTTGTCAGGGCGGGACTGGAACCATTTTTGATGGCTATGCAAACCTATTAATATTATTAAAGCATACAACGAGATACTAGATGAATATGAATTTAAAAATACAGATTTTTTTAGATCACAGTGGAATCTCATTGTTAATATGCTGTAATTTTTCTTCACATGCAAAATAAATTGCAACACAAATAAAGTTGTGTCAAGCTTTCATAAAAGATTGTGTTAAAATATGAAAACATGACATTTACA
The DNA here is from genome assembly GCF_000390285.2 of Anoplophora glabripennis. Taxonomy (NCBI): domain Eukaryota; kingdom Metazoa; phylum Arthropoda; class Insecta; order Coleoptera; family Cerambycidae; genus Anoplophora; species Anoplophora glabripennis. The sequence continues at coordinate 777,365 of NW_019416224.1, read as the reverse complement.
TTCTGATTTATTTGTACAATTGTAAAAGTATCATAATTTGTAGAGTATATTGTATGAAAATTTGCCACTACCTGTAATGAAATTGATGTTCTGTGTACCCTCAATATTACAGTCCATTGTGTATTAAGATCGATTAAAACGGCTTGTATTAAATGCAATAAATTATAACGGATAAGAAATAAACTTTCTGAAAACCTCTCACTTCTATTTCGGTTTGTTTATTGCTTTATTGAAATAACCGCAAAAATTCGCAGTTTTCTGGGCTATGGAAAGACCTGATTCACATGAGTCTCGCTATCGTTTTCATGCGATCGATATTGCTATTTAACCTTTCAGAAAATTTCCTTCTCACCGCGAGGACTTCGTGCTTATTATAATAACTTTATTTTTTAAAATAGTAATTGAATTCACAGCAGAGGCCGTTTGACATTCGCTTATAGCAATCCCGGAGTGAATTGTAACTTTTGTAGCACTNAGGTCTTCACTTGTCAGGGCGGGACTGGAACCATTTTTGATGGCTATGCAAAACTATTAATATTATTAAAGCATACAACGAGATACTAGAACTAGATGAATATGAATTTAAAAATACAGATTTTTTTAGATCACAGTGGAATCTCATTGTTAATATGCTGTAATTTTTCTTCACATGGAAAATAAATTGCAACACAAATAAAGTTGTGTCAAGCTTTCATAAAAGATTGTGTTAAAATATGAAAACATGACATTTACATTCTGATTTATTTGTACAATTGTAAAAGTATCATAATTTGTAGAGTATATTGTATGAAAATTTGCCACTACCTGTAATGAAATTGATGTTCTGTGTACCCTCAATATTACAGTCCATTGTGTATTAAGATCGATTAAAACGGCTTGTATTAAATGCAATAAATTATAACGGATAAGAAATAAACTTTCTGAAAACCTCTCACTTCTATTTCGGTTTGTTTATTGCTTTATTGAAATAACCGCAAAAATTCGCAGTTTTCTGGGCTATGGAAAGACCTGATTCACATGAGTCTCGCTATCGTTTTCATGCGATCGATATTGCTATTTAACCTTTCAGAAAATTTCCTTCTCACCGCGAGGACTTCGTGCTTATTATAATAACTTTATTTTTTAAAATAGTAATTGAATTCACAGCAGAGGCCGTTTGACATTCGCTTATAGCAATCCCGGAGTGAATTGTAACTTTTGTAGCACTCGAATAAATATTTCTGATGTTCTTTTGCTATCCTAGTCTCTTAATTATTATAAATTTAATATACAAGATGTTGAAACATTGTTTTCTAAAAACTTCAAGTAGGTAGTCGAAGTTTCTTATAGGTATACATTATTTTTTTGACGTTCTCAGGATATATAACAATCTGGAAAACCAGGAATTGTCAGTGAATTTCATAGATCTAGAAATGTCAGGAAAATATTAGGGAATTTCTCTAATTTTTACTGAATTTTTTTAAATTCCAATTGTAATAAATCTGTTTTTATCTACAAGGTGCTGAAACTGGAAGTCACGTCTCAGAAATGTAAATTTGCTGCCACTACTAATTTTACGTCGTACATCTGTCCACCTATGTCGTATGTTTGTTGGTTGAATGTCATAAAGAATTGGTTTATGGTTTTAATACTCCCCTTTCTGTTTTTTAATGAACCAAATTTAATTATCACTTTATTATCACATTTTGAATCTGTGATATTATTTTATATTTTTAAATGGAAATCATTATTACCTATAACCTTGTAGAAGATTTTACTCTTTCTATAGCGTAACTGTATATTTTATTTTTGGTTCGATAGATTCTTAAACTTTTCATTTAACTCTAAAGTCTATGTCAATTTTAATGTTGTTTTGTAGTTATGCTTTAGGAAACGTTTCCATATGTTCCTTCATACTTTATGTTGCCCATCCAAAATAATTTTTAATGTGTTATCTTTTACTTTTCTCTGCAATTACGTCTCTTCTAACGACGTACATACTTTTTCTTAACAAAGCCCATTTATAAAAGCAATATTGAATTACAGTTAAAGTGGACGGGTGAAATTATATAGAATGGTATACCCTATCGTATTTTAGGGTCCTAAACAATGTATGACAAATATTTGCAGATGGACACTTCGTGTAATGCCTTCGTTGTCGCAGTAATCACGTCACACTGTATAGACCGCCACGTCCTCTGTCCATTAAGATAATAAAAGGTATCAAGTTTACTTCCTGTTTGCAATGTTTTACGGTACGAAAACAATTTGTAAACGAAACTGCGTCTCAGATAATTTTAGTATTATTAATTTATCAAACATATTCTTTCCCTAGTTATAAAACTGAAAAGTAATCTTAACGACATATTAAATAATCATCAAAAAATGTTGTTTCTACACTCATAAAACTTGTATGTAAAATTGCGCAGGATCATTGGTTATTTTGACACCACACGAGGTAATGTATAATTGTTTCGACCTTTAGAAATACCGTACTATAGACTATTTTTTTCAAATTCTGTCATGACAATTTTTTAATATTTTTTTGCTGTAATGCTGTAGGTACGTTCAAATAATTAATTCCAGAAACTTACCGTATGTCGCTCATGTACAAGGTAATCCAGTGGTTGGTTGTATAGGGTAACACTTAAGTTGGAAGAACAAGGAAGAAACACCAAAACAACCAGGAAGGGTTTTAATAACAATAAAAACAAAACAAATAAACAAAATAACGATAGAACGGGCTCAAATAACATTATTAATTAATTTATTGACACGCGACAGCGTACCGAGATTCAGGGAATACGCGATCCATAGCAAAATTTGGAATGCCTTTTTCCATTATTAAATTAATCCAATACTCTAAAACTAAGTACACTGCTCAATGTGGAACCCAAGGAAAAACTACCCTTTTTTCGGAGATCTCCCCTGAATTCGACACCTCGCTTCGACACGCCCATTTCTTGGGTCCAGACGTTTCTAATATTATCTTACTGGCGGGAACCCTGAATATCGGGACGCTTTGGCATAGCTATGCCATGTTAATAGTTATCTAATGGACTGAATTTACATTTATATGAATAATTCTGTGACTATCTGGACTTATAAGTAACCCTAGCCTTCCTCTAGTGACTCCGTGTAGCAATACGGGACGGATTAGTCAATTTTATTTAATCTATTCTTATAGCTTGAAAAATCCGCCTAAAAACCAGTTATCTAAGTGAACTTGTTAAAAAATATTGCTAAATTTCATGAGGCCTTCTACGAAGGATGGCCTTGTGGCGACGCTAAACCTACTTGAAAACTCTTAACTTTCGATAATTAATGTCGACTGAAATATTTAACTGTCTGAGTTGGCCTATCCGTTCCGGAAACTAACAAATAAATCTGGGATACTTGATCAACTGAAAGATTTAGTTTCTTACAATGTTATTATTTTATATAATNTGTTCTTATCTTACTGGCGGGAACCCTGAATATCGGGACGCTTTGGCATAGCTATGCCATGTTAATAGTTATCTAATGGACTGAATTTACATTTATATGAATAATTCTGTGACTATCTGGACTTATAAGTAACCCTAGCCTTCCTCTAGTGACTCCATGTAGCAATACGGGATGGATTAGTCAATTTTATTTAATCTATTCTTATAGCTTGAAAAATCCGCCTAAAAACCAGCTATTTGACCTATTATTATTTTCCTCACCACAATCTAACAACTTATTTAAATATATCGGAATTTCTACGTTCTTTTGAATGCATTTGGCGCTTTATTGAAAATATCGATTTCCTCTTTATACCAGATGCTCAACACATGGCCCCGACGGTCTAAGTGAACTTGTTAAAAAATATTGCTAAATTTCATGAGGCCTCCTACGAAGGACGGCCTTGTGGCGACGCTAAACCTACTTGAAAACTCTTAACTTTCGATAATTAATGTTGACTGAAATATTTAACTGTCTGAGTTGGCCCATCCGTTCCAGAAACTAACAAATAAATTACCAGGCGTCCCGGCTTTTGTTACAACACGAAAATTTAAGTCTTAAATAAGGTAAAGTATCTGTTTCATACTTATCTAGTTTGAAACAATATGTGACAACTGATCTCAATAGTAATGATAAAATTTATGATAATTTCTTTACTCACCTGAGTATGACAGCATATGATATACTCGAAATATTGTGGCTAATATTCAAGTAGGGGAAATATTATATTAATATATTTAAAAAATGTTAGTGTTTCGGGACAGTTTACTGGCATCAAAATATACTGTAAAGTTATGTTAATAAGTCTAGAATGGTAAATTCAATAACAACCAAGTGTTTTTCACTAACACTTATTTTCCTTTTTGTAGACATTTTGATCAAGTATCCTTAACCATGGGATACATGATCACTCAATCTGGGATACTTGATCAACTGATAGATTTAGTGTTTTACAATGTTATTATTTTATATAATAAAAATAACACAATAATCGGAACATGTCTCTTATAATATTGTGGCATCTAAAATAAGAAAAAACAAATGTTTTAACAAGATTTGCAAAATTTAATAACACAAAATAAAACAAAGTGTTGCAACTATATTGTGCATCATCACTTGCACCATCTGGTGAAGAGTAGCCAAATACACATTATGTTCATAATTTTCTAAGTATATTAAAAAAGGACGCACCAAATAAAATATATTAAGAACTGATCAAGTATCCCACTGTTCTCTCATACTGTTACCATAATCTAAGTTTGTTCCCGTTACACAATAGCATATTAACGTTCACAACTCCCATAATGTCTTATTTGTTAAACTAGTCTTACAAACATCTTATTCGGTACTTATAGGTCGGGATAATACATCTGATACGTCTTCTTGGAACAGCAGAGTTTTTTAATGACAAAAATTAGACTCTAACCATATCAACTATTTCTTGATTCGTACACATACTTTTTCATGATATCACACAAAAACTTGAGAACGAAACACAAAAATACAATGTACCATTACTAATACATGGGTATAATTAACTTTAAAAGTTTATACACTTAAACAACACAAAAACTCTAACAAACTAAAATAAAATTGTAACAGAATGAAGGGGTGATGACGTGTGTCGGTTTGTTATTAAAAATTCGTTTACCATTCCGTCATATCATAGCAGGTGTGATGTCAACTGGCAGTAGCGGCTTTTTAGAGGCTACAGTACGGAATCTTAACAGAGTAACGAAGGCTAACCTCCGTAAGCATTCGGATCAGGATCGGATTCTTCATGTATTTAAACTTAATTTTGTTGTTTTGTTTACTTTAGATTAATTTAATTTGCCTAGCACCGATTACTGACGTGGCAATATACACTCAAACTTGTAATACTACAGAACGGATGTTCAGTTCATTTAAATTGGAAACATTTAGGTATATTGGAAATACGTAAAAAGTGTATGTAAATTTCCACAATTTTTATCTGTGCGAAAGGTCGTCCAACTTCTATTACAATTTATAAATATAACATAAATGGTTGAAAACCTTCCCTCTACGAAATTTATATTAGGTAGGTACTTCCCAGTTTGACAAACAAGCGCTCAACAATATTTAAGTTATACCTACTTGAGTTTTTTTTACAACAGCTGGAATTATTAGTAAACCACACAATGGGAGGTTTAAATGTGTATCTGCGCCTATTTCGAGTTCAGTTTTGTTGACCATGGACATACAGTATCTCACTTGTTGGGTCTATCTTCTAACAGACTTTTATTTACTTAATACATTGGCAGTCTAAAGTGTTTGAGAAGACGCTTGTGTTTTCAAGGTCAGGTTAATTGTATGTTAATATTTGTTGATGTTACTTTCGAGGGCCAGCTCCCAGTGAAATAAGATTAATATAAAGATAATACGAGTACTATAAAGTCAACAGTATCTTTTATTATAGACTTAATTTTTGTAGTGTAGGTACTTAACTAAACAATCGAAATAGTACTGGCAGTTATTTTTTGACACCAACGTGCTTTTTCTACCTATATTTGGACACAAAAGTCTATTTTGGCATTTCAACGTAACGTTTAAAATAACAGATGATGATTTTTAAAGCTTTCGAAGTAAACTAGAATTTGATACCTGATTATTCGTTGTTAACAAACAATAAGTAGATGATTGCATCCGCTAAAGCCTACCAGTCTTTGGTTTGAAATTTGAACTTCTATTTTTATCAATTTTTTAAATTTATACAGGATCTGACAGAATTTGAGGGGAATCTCTCGGATTTATACAGGGGACGTTAAAATAACATGACAAGTTCCTATAAAAATTTTCCCTAGAGGGCCCCCTTCTACGGAGATACAACCACTAAAGAACGCTACTGAAAATAGTTTTTTTTTAAATAACTTTTAAAATACTTTACTCAAACCACACGTTCAGCGTTTCATGCATATGAAACTTTCTTCGTAAAATCGGTTTTTTTGCCACTTGGATGGTAAACTTCCCATTTAAAACTTGAACCACTCTGTATTGTCAATTTGCTGTTACTTGTTGAAGTACCCTCGTATATATAAACGCTGTATATGTTTGAGACAAATATTCTTTTTTTATATCACATTATCTCGATAGTATTCACTGGATGATTTATATTATTTAGCTGCCGTAGAAGGAGCCTTGCTTTTTAAATACTAATTTCACGTTATAAGCTTATCTTAATAATGTTTCACAATAAGTGTGCTGACGAATTGGAAATAAAATATAGTTAGTAGATATTAATTTAGATAGTGTAGGGGGCCATTAAGAGTTGGAATTGGCTTGTAATTTTATTGTAAGTACCGTATTAATGTAAAATTTATAGGTATCGGCAATTTAGGCAAACTAAAAATGACGATGTGTTAATTGGCGTTCTTTGACTTTTATTCGTGACAGCTGTGATCCTCGTAAATGTTTCACAGTCAGTTCTTCTATTTCTCTTGGAAGTATGCCCACATATGAAATGTAAAATACAGGAAATGGGCATTTACAAAAAAAAATTAGTGAACTTTTTCTTTTTATTGTGTTTTATTTCATTATAAATTTTCCAAACAGCGGTGAACTTTCAAAATGCCATGGCAACAAGGATGATGTGTTTTTTTAACTTGTTCAACCAAAAAAACAATTGGATATAGTCACAGTATCTACTTACAAAAAAAAATTGAAGAAAAACCAACCAGTAGGTATTACAGAAATTAGTAAATTGGGGTTATGCATAAGTTTATACTTTTTTTTGTTCCCATGCCTTGGAAATAAATTGATTGTTGCACATATCGTCCCTATTATCACGTAGAGGCGTATGTGTATATCCATTTCTTTCTTGGATTATACGCCCCTACGTGATAAGAGGAACAATATGTCAGAATTATTTTAATGCCATTTAACTGAATCTTCGAGTTGGTGAATTTCTACAGATATCGTCTTAATTATTTGCAAAATAAAATATATTGTCATTTGTGCCGTTTACGAAGATAACACTACTGGGGAAAGTAAAACAAGCAAATAGATTACTTGTTTCAAAGAGGGCTATTTTGACATAAATCATTTTTTATGATGATCAACGTTAGTCAATCCGGGTTTGGCCAGTATGGTCGATTGTAACAAGGCGACCATAGTAGGTCACCACAACATTGTGCTTCTCTCCTTGTTCATCTTCATCATCATTTATCTTGTCAATATTATCCCAGATTGTTACTACGATGACGCAAAATGCCGAGAATCGAAAATAATGGCTTAGCCCGAACAGAAAAGCTTCTTCTCAAATAAAAGTTTGAAAAAAAGCTAACATCTACCACGAATTGCTTCCGAGGAATGCAACCATCATTGTTGAGTTTATTGCCAACAACTCCATCATCTTGATATTGCAATTAAAAAAAAATACAGGGAAGACTAGAGTGCTAGTATAATATCCGCTGTTATACTGCTGGTATCACAAGCAGCCATACATGAGTTTGGTTGTGTTCGATGTTCGCCATATTCTCATAATCTTGCTCCATCATGTCCGTTATCTGTCGAACAATCTTCCAAGCCTTTTTTTTAACAATACGACACGCTTCAAAATTGACTTGGCCTCCAAATCCCCAAATTTCTTCAGACGTAGAATAGAAAAACTAGCAGATTATTCGAAGGCAATTATAAACAATGGAGGAGAATATATGCTTGATTAGTTCATGCATTCTGTTTATTAGTTCCCGTATTTTGTTTGTTATAAAGAAATAAATTTTGAATCCAATCAGAACATTGCTAACAATGCACTTAACCGGTAAGAGAAAATAGTTATTTGACGTCGCGGACAATCTTACTGATTTGGATAGACCCTTTTCAATAAAAACTTTCATGCCATTTAGGTTTTCTTCCACAGAATACACCGTATATGGTCGAGTGTAAGTGTAAAATTCATATAAATTTTAGTTTTGTTACGAATGGTAAATATCTGTACACGCATTTATCTCAATAAAAGGCAGTCAAATGGAATAATTCAGCTTAGAAATTAGAGGAGAATAATAATTACAGAGTTTTATTTAACTATGTTCTGCTGCTGACGAACTTCTAATATTGTCGTGGTTTTGGGTTTTACTCATGTCATAAACAATGTATTCTATAGAAAAAACTAGACGTAAATATGTAAATATCTGTTTGACAGATGAAATTCCTTAGACCTTTGCTCAGCTTTATTGCCATATTGTTAATTTTTATTCATTTTTTTATGCTGTAGGCTACTACATCAGGTTTGAAACTTATATCTTCAATGGTTCTAGTCTTTGTCTTTTATAATCTGATCTTTGGAGAATCATAGAGTAGTTAGGAATCGTTTTTTTAAATTTATTTTGACAACATATATTAATGTACTATAACACTCTGTAAAAAGAACGGTTTGAAGTATCTAATTTTAGATTTTCGAGATACATAATTTTTATTTTAGGATCAACATGTCTCTGAAATTTCCTTTGGATTTTCGATATCTGCTGATAAATTGCTTTCATAGAAAATTGATAAAAGTTTTATTGTTCTCTTCATATTAATCTGTATATACTAATCATCGGGTTTTTCAAAATTTTTAGCATATTTATCCATAGCAATTATGTTTAAACTTCTATACATACCTACGCATATTGTTCATCAGATCGATATCCAAAGTTTGGCCCATAATTTCATATAACTACTTGGTTTCAAATGACCTTGTTAAAAAAAGGATTTAACTATATTCCGATTATCCCACATCTACCTACTTTCAACTTTTCAAGAATTTAGAAAGGGATTTGCTTTAAGGAAACTTCGAATATTTTTTCATTGCTGAAAGAGTAGCCAATATACCCTCTTTTATAAGAACGCATTATCCTCCTGTGTATACGATTTGCCGGGTAAATTCCAGGACGGAGATAACTCGTCCTACATTTTCGGCAGTAAATTGGGTGTAAATTGGAATGAATCATAAATAACGTTTCTAAGCCGTTTAATTTTCCTATGAGGGAATGTTTAGATCCCTCCATGCTCTTGTTACGATTGCCTTTTAGTGATTGTGGCCATTAGTTGAAAATCACTTCGTTTACTTTGTTTATACAGTGACAATCCCAGTTATTCACTTGGTATCTACCTCTTTTTTTTTAGCAAACATTTCACAGAAAAATTGTATCTCTACTACGTATTTTATATTAATTTAGATACAAAACATCTGTAACATCTACTTTTCCATTCGTCTAGATGAAATTCAGTAGTACCAATCCATAAAAATTGGTAAAAAATTAAGTTTTATTTACATTATATTAATTTACTCTTTTCCAATACGGTTTAACAATGGCAAATTTACTATTAGTAATTTATTGTCCATTACTGACTCTAGCTCTGAAGCAAATGAGGAATATCTCCCGGGACCAATTTGGGACTTATACTTATCAATAAATTCATTAATAATATCTCAGCAAATCTCACTATCGCTTGCCTTCGAATGAGGATGATTTAAAAAGATTTTATAAAGGTTTAGATCGAACGGAATGCAGAATCTTTCAACAAAATTTAGATTTTATTCATAAACTACATTTAAATGCTGTCAAATTTAATATCAACTAAGCAATATTTAACTTATCTCTTTAATTAAATTATCTACAAACGTCATGGCAGGTTTTAAGGAAATTTAATTTAAAAAAAAAACCTTCGACAATCAATAAAAACATGCCGCGTACATATTATAGAAATTTACTATACAGTACACTACAACTATTGGGAACTAGCAATAGACAAAAGTGATTTTTTAAATTTAATAGAACTTTAAGGCGTTGTGACAACAATATGTTACTATTGTAACTAAAGAACTTTATTTTAAAAACGACTTTGCAAACTAAAATGGACTTCGTCATAATACGAGTACCTATATTTTCACTAACTGTTTTCATGCAGATCAACAACTATTGAATCAATGACACTGTTAAATTTCCATATTTTCTTATGGAATCTTTAACCCCATTGACAGTCCACCCAGAAATGCTTTACGAGACAATTTTACATTCCTATCTTGCCTTAGTTTTCTCGCAGTAACTATATCTCGTTTACCCATATTTCATTTAAGCATTATTGGTTCTAACAATATCGTTCTTGTTGACAAGAAATCAATTTTTGTTTTCCTTTTCCCAACAAAAATTTTACACAGGACCTTCCAAAATCTGCTTCTTCATCATCATCTTCTGCAAGTAAGTACGTTAAAACATTTTGGAGGGTAGGAATTTCCTTATAAAAATGCACTTTGCTATACCTACTACTATAGGGAGAGACTAGGAATTGAATAGATAATAGAAAACTGTGATAAAATACATAATTGTTTTACTACTGATTTTGTCATTGACTACATCATAAGAGTCGGCGCTTCGTCCACATTATTACCACCAACTGTAATTTAAATATTTTTAATAATGTATTTACATGAAACTAAATATTAAATTACATTCTGACTATAGCAAAAGAAATACCAACACGAAAATATGCTTTAAAAATTCCGACGCCAGTTAATTTCTAGTTAAAGAAAATTGCTTGGCACTGCGGAGCAGCATTTGAGAGTTGATTAATCGAAATGGAAAAGTGCAGGTTCATTTCGTCTATTCATAAATTTACATCTTTGCCAGATTGAGGCTTACGTCATGCATATGTTTTGTATATGTTGTTTTTAAAAATAAATCCACAATAACAGGCCAAGCAAAAATTCTAACAGATGTTTTATATATAATGCCACCCACAAGATGGCTTTCTACCTGAACAGTTTATTTGAATTGTTATTGTTGTTAATAAATTTAGGCCAGCTCGCAGTCATATATATTTCATAATAGAAATCTTATGGTTTTGTTTTTATGGGATTTGTTTTCAGACGCCACATAGGTATTTGATGTACATTTGTCTCCTTCCAATTTTAATTGTTATCTTTAGGTTTTCAAGATTTTGTGTTTCCTACTTATCGCTAAATGTCAGCATAAACGTATACAAGTCAAGTTGGTTTAAGTGTTTTAACTGGGTTAAAGCCACTTTGGGCAAAGACAAAAGAATGCTTGTCTTAAATTGTAATCCATTTGTAACTTAATATAAAACAAAAGTGCAAGAACACCATAATTGATCAACAAAATAACTAAATTATGTTTTCATTTTCCAAATAAAAAGAAAAGCTTTTTTGTCCGAGTTTTTTTACTCTGAACACTTTTTACCAGGGCTGTCAGAGAGAGCCGCAATTCAATGGCGTCAGAATGCTTTTTACGTTCACGTCACGTTAGTATACTGTTCATTTGTATCGTGCGGATGTTGCGTAATTAATTTAATTTGTTGCTTTTTAATAGAAACAGAATTTTCCATTTTTTCTAATGAGGTAAAAATTCAATATGGCGTCCATAGCAAAAACAGAAGTTAACTATCGCTCAGCAAACATTTTTAGAGATACGTTAATATTGACAGCAAAAATCGAATCCTCATATCATTTTATATCAGACTACACATTTTTGTCCTAAAATTTTGAAAATCAAGTAAAATAAGACTAAAAAATAGCATAAATTCGGTTTCCTTCGAACATCTTCCATACTATTCGGAATTTTCTCAATTTAAAAATGAATCTGATCGTCATAAAATTCTGCACATTTTTGCTCATTTAACCATTTCTGTATTTCTTAAAATAAGAGAGATACCTATATTGGACAATTAGAAAGTTGTGACCCTGTATATAATTTCTTTTCGTTAATTTGTAACGTAGAATTTGCCATTAATTTTGGCTCACACCTTGTATGAATATATTGTAACGAATTTAAAATATTAATGTAGAAACTCAGATGAAAATATTACTTGACCGAACTTAAAGTCGTATAAAAATTTTAATTATTATTAAAGCAACACCTAATTGGTATAAAATTGTTAATATGGAAATTCTGGATATAAAACTAGTAATGAACAATGATATTACATAGTATAAAAATAATAATCTTTTAATTTTATTCTCAAGTACAGAATAAATTTTCATAAAAATGCATGACATCGACACTTGTTAGTAATCAGTACATAAAGAAAAACGAATTTAAACCTAGAGTGGCTTATATCAAATGAAAGCTTAAAGTCTATAGATTAATCGGGTATACATATCGCAGGAAGACGAGTAAACTTGAAGAATATATCTCAATCCAACATAAAACATAATATAAAAATTTTTTATCAAATGTCAAATTTTATAATAAATGTCACAAATGTCAATGCTAAAGGTGGCTTTGTAAGAATACCCAGAGATGACCTAAAAAATATAAAATAAATAATATTTTAGTAAATAATTTATAGAATTGTAAATAAAAGTAAAAGGAGATTTATTAAAAATGTGTTAGTTATAAGTAGTGGTGTGAAAAAGTTTTTGAAAAGGACAAAGACTGAACATTTTTGTGCATGGACCTTAAGCAAAGCTAGGGACAGAATAACCAGGAAGGTGGAAAAAACAAAGAAATTATTGATTGGTTACGGCTTGGGTTTTGCAAGATGTGCAGCTCCCGAAAGAATAAACATAAAACAAGAAGAGAGAGTTCGAGGAAGAAAATTAAATACTTACCAGTAAATCTATACGTTGGCCAGAGTCCAGATAAGGTTATTTTGGCAGCCCATGAAAATTTTCCGCTACCAGCAGTAGAAAGCAAGTTCCAAAGCAGTTTCCAGTGGCCCCATAAATAGTCTGCATGGCTTCTACGTAGTTTCCAGCGAAGAAAACTACAAGTATCACAACGTAACAAGTACCTTAAACCCAGTGCACTAAAATATCGCTAGCTATTCCAAATAAATCATGCTTTATATCGGATCCAATCTTTGCAAAGTATAAATAACAAATCACAGGACTTACCTGTACAAAATTAAGCCGAGTCCAATCACTGATTACTTAAACAATTTACTATTTCGAAGAACTCGGACAAATATCTGTTAAACAAACATCCATTTTATTTAAATTCTGACGAATTTTCATTCTTGTTTAGATGTAAGGACGCCCCTGAATGATAGGCAACAAATAATATAAAGAAATCTATTCCGGATTGCATAGATAAAATTAATTAATAGAAATTTTTGATAAGTCCCTATATTATTTGTAAGCTTAGCAGAAAAAGGCAAATTTTGTTGTTAAAAATATTCTTTATTGTGGAAAAAATATTCTATTTTAAAAACGTATTTATAAATTTGAGTTTATAGTCTTTAGTCAAAATAATATAACAAAATTTTGAATAAACAATTTATTAAATTTCAAACTCCATTCATTCCAAAGTGTGTTGCATTGTACTAGTTTGTGAGAACCGACTCCTGAGAATTTTCTGATATTGTCGATATAACAAGTGTCTACCAACAACCAGTCAGGGATAAAGCACAAGGTAAGACATAAAAAATATATATTGTAGAGATTTGTATGATACTATTTACAATTTAATTAAAGAATACAATCTAAACCAAACCAAAAATCACACACACACACATCCAAAATTTATATTTTAATATTATAATATTTGTATAAATAAACAATTTCGATTCGGGCAAGCAAACTGTTCTCTCACCGTAGATTCGTGTTAACATTGTAAGGGCGTTACTGCAGTCTAGTGAATGAAGTACTTCATAATCTAGCGTCTGTGCATTCGTTTCACACTTTGAACACATGCCCTACTCCGTCTAATTGCTTTGTAGCTGGAGCCGTGTGCATTTCCGTTTTCCAGATTTTAATTGAAAACAATACTGACGTTTAAAAAATGTGCACACGAAATGCGCTGAATTAACTGGATTTTGTTTGGTTACGGTGATTCATTTTTGCAGTCTGCAGTTTAGCAATTGATGCAATTCAACATTCCCTCTATGAATTTTGCACCGTGTGCAAGTAAATAAAACCACCAAGCTGGAAGAAAATATAAAGTATTATATTTCGGTGCTACTAGGTATGATGTGTCTGCCTAAAAATAACGGCATACATATTTACTTAGAAGCTAGATATCGACTTTGTTAGGAAAAGTGAATGTGATAAGAACGGTTTTCAATATTTACCTTTTTATACGCACGATAAAATTTATATCCAAATTTTTATCCCCTTGGAATTTGTTTATACATCTGGCAATGGCATTAATATTATTTTATGGTTATTAATAGTAAATTATTGACATAAGAAAAGATTAACCTATAATATATCTTTGAAACATTTATCGTAGGCCCACACATTTTATACACTGTAAAACTTAATGACCATCTCTAATGATGTGGCGTAAAATATAAATTATTTATTGCAACCATTTTGCAGTAAGATGCGTTGATGACTTCTCCACCTCTTAACTGTATTTCTCCCACATTTCAGAAAAATAATGAAGTTTATTTAAATGCTTGTAGGATTTTCCGGTGCCGAGAAGCCGTTAAATTATATTTATACCCTGCAAAATTAAAAATTCTTTTACCGTTCATACATTAGTTGTATTTTCAAACAACGTTTTTAAGATTTTATTAGTAAATATAATCGTAAAACATAATCTATCGTAAAATCAAATCAAATCAAAATCAAAGTCAAAAAAAGAACAACGAATGAATTTAAATAATTATAAAAACAAAATTTTTAATTTTCAAAAACTGATTAACTGTAACGAAATATCTGTTTTAAATAGGCTCCAGAAGGGTTATGCTGTAACAATATGTTGCTAAAGGGGAGTCTATAAGGATTTAAAAAGATTTTTCCTAACTTTTCATTTATTGTTGCAAGACCATCATCTTACTACGGTAGCTAGAGTACAGTTTTTACCCTAGAAAATATGTTTATCGCAGTTTAACAACCAACAAAAATATTTGCTCATCCTAGCGAGTTTTTGGGCAGTATCAGCGAAAATTTATTTTTTTTTTACTACAAATAATTTTTATTAAGCTCGGCGTATGATATTTTTGCATTAATAAGAGAAATTGCTATGATATTTCAGATTTCCTATTTTATTTGTCGATTACCTTTAGTGAAAAGATACATTGTAAAAAAAAATCACTAGATTTTACTCAACGTATTAACCAGGTTGAGTGAAATTTTCACTCTGTATGAGTACAACTAAAATTTTATGAGTGCAACAGAATGAATTTTCAAATCCAAGTTTCTGCTGACTATCAAGTGAGCGACTTTTGACTCTATTCTAAGTATATAAAACTAATTATGAGTTGGCCTTTCTCTAATATAATTTAAATTTAACTATTATTGAGTAATTATTATAATTAAATATTATTGAGTAATTCTATACTATGAACATGTCCAAGGGTGGCGGCTGCGTCCATTTTACTAATATCTGTAGTGGTTTTGCAACACTTTATATATTCTCTTTAAATTTTAATTTGAGTGAAATTATCGAGTACAAGTTCACTCAATATTGGGCATTTTGATCATTTTACTCATTTGTGGTTATATTTAAACTAAAACTGAGTACTTTCACTCAAATATAAGTACTCCTTAAATACTTGCACTTGTACCTAAATCAGTTAATGTCCTCATTGCTGAGTGAGTTTAATTGTATATTAATTTCGAATAATTTGAATGACGCCGTGAAAATGGCACCACTTACATATTGCTTTTGTAATCTCGACCATAGTTGATAGGGGCCCGTCAGATGCTACAGAAAAGCGTGGTCGGCAGGAGAACAGGTCTTAGCCGGCGGCAGCGGGTTTCAGTTGGCGGGTCTCAGCCAGGACAGGAGGAGTCCCCGCGAAGTGAATTAATTTCAACACTGTATATCCGGATTAATCATTTATGAGTGATTTATTTTTGCAATCAATATTTAGTTAATTAAAAACCAAGTGTGAGTAAAAAATTGCTCAATAATAGATAAATTTAAATCATATTAAAGAAAAAGTCAACTTTAAATTGGTTTTATATACTCAGAATAGTCAAAAGTCGATCAATTGATAGCAGTAATTCGGATTTGAGTAAAACTCACTCATTTCTGATGCAATAGCTTCACTCAGTTGTACTCCTACTAATGGAGTGAAAATTTTACTCATTCGGGTGTGGACAGAAATTGATACATTATTGAGTAAACTTGAGTGAAATTTGAGCGAAATTTCTTTCAAGTGTTCATTAATCAATATTCATTTAAATATGTTGCCTATTAAAGCATGTGAGATATAACTTTCTATTGATTTTGATTTATTGTTTACAATCTCTTTTAAAAAATTGCCTTCGATTTAATTTTTAATCGTCATGAAGTCATGATTTTAATTTTCCATTTGATTGTATTTGCAGCAACGTAAAACATAATACATATTTCCTTACTAATTATTTGACAGGATACGATGTTTCTTTCCATTATTAAGCTTGGTAGGATGTACCTACTTATCTCGGTATAATTGTGAATTGAAATGTGAATCACAATAAAAATATGCACGTCCATACTTTCACGTAACAACTAATTATGTCTGCCTCAAAATATCAACTACTTTGCTTGAAAACATGTTTCTGTAGACTAGACCATATGATCTATAGATTTTACAAAAAAATAAATATTTGAGAACTGCATCGAAAAAAGTCGATTAGTTTCGATATTTACCTGTTTATAATCAGAACTATAAACGTTTTATACTAAATTCTTATTGGGGTTAATTGAACAATTTTCAAACCGTGTCAGAATGCGAACGGTGCAAATTTTTCTAAAGTGGTGTGGGAGAAAATAAAAAATAAATCTGCACTAGTAGCATTACCACCACATCTAGAAGGTCTGAGTATTTAGTTTAATTTTTATTTACATGTTATTGTGTTAGATACTCATTGCTTGCACATAGCAGGTTTATTTTCGTAGATATTTTTACATTTTGGAAAACGGAGTCTTGTGCATAATCGGCTGTAAATTTCAAGAATTCCATAACGGGGGCAAGATTATTTTCAGTGATCAAGGAAAATATCTAATAATGTAATTTAAACAAGCCTTCATAAAGCTTTAAAAATATTCTCCTAACTTTTTAATACCTATTAACAAGTTTGTTGAAGTTATGCAGATTTTTTCACATTCCACAGGCCCCAAATGTTTATTATTCAAGTCGAGTTGTTTAAGCAAACATTTATTAAAGTTGGAAGGTATATGTAATTTTAACTAGCAAACCGCAAGTATGGACCCAAAACTTAGTTAAACACATCAAACTTTACAAAAATATTCGGAGATAGCCAAGTTAATAGATAATATAAACTTGATGGGATTATATAGAGTGGTCCGTTAATGGGGGCAAGCTACAATGGTTCTATTATAATTCCACATATAAAAAGAAATGTTATTCAAGTACAAATTGGAGTTGGTAAAAAAATAGTAGCAATTAAGTTAAAGTTCAGATGTATGTTATGTATAAATTCAAGGTAGTCAACGTTTTTTCTAAGTGCAACTTTATATTCTTTACTTCTTTGAATTTGTGTAAAATGGTTTTATTTTCAGTTGTTACATTGCTAATTATTTAGAAAATTTTTGTAAGTGTGTCTAATGGTAATAGTTAGAATTAAAATGTTTGTGTCAATATAACACAGACATCCGGGCATTCTGTCAGACATTTATTATTTTATACAGGATGTTTTCTGCAGACAACTTTACAAATTTCAAACACATTTATTGTAATTTATCAAATGTAACATATATACTTAAGTGCCATTAAAATTAAAAACAGGTTTATAGCCTTCATAGAAATGGAATAATTTATTAAATATGACCAGTGTGAAAAAACTACAATAAAATAATTATTATTCGAAAACTTTTAAGGTGAATTCCAACGTTTAGAGTTAAAAGTGTTGTGAGTTTGCAAATGTTCACAGTTTTGTTTAAGTATACAGGGTGTTATATGTATACAGAAGCTACGTTTAACCTTTAAAATACGTATCAATAGAGTTTATTATATATTATATATAATTTCATCGTGAAATGTTCATTTTCTTTTTAACCTTTTCTTCGAGGAACGCCTTTTTGTTACCTAATTTTCATACCCCGCCGCTGTACAAGCCAGTGTGACCTCAAACAATGGTGCGCGTTGGACGCAACGTATACACAGTTGGGAACTGGGCTATGCATTGTTGTCAAATTTCATAATTTAAAGGAAAAATTATCAAAAAAAATGTGTAGTGTGCAAAAAAATAGTAATATAATTGTTTAATTTGATTAAAAAAAAATAATAATTTCAGATTCGTATTTATGGGAACAGATTCTCATACGCCCACATTAAGTTACACCCTGTATATATTCAATTCTGGAAAAACCTAACTCGCCCAGTAGTTAAAAATTACCTAACTTTTTGACCCCGCGTATTTAAATATGTATAATGTAAATGAAGCACTTTTGATATCCTTCAATTGTTTATTTTGAACATTTCTTGAATATGAATGTGGTTATGTATTGTGGAATCAGTGCCTGCTTTGGAAAATTGCGGAATTTTACATGTCATTAATGAATAATTCGCAGGGCTTACATTTTATCCGATGGTATTTAGTTTTATTAATACCGCCGGATTTTACCTACCACCGTCGATTTAATTATTAAAATCATTTACCCGAGAAGTTATTAATAATTCCCGACCGATTTGAAGTTTTGAAGTTAATTAATTTCAGGATTAAATTATTATTGTCTTTTGTATAGGGAGACGTGAAATAAAACAAAAATATACTCCGTGGGAATTGCACGGGAAGCGAAATGCTAAGCTCGGTGTATTCGTTCCGAGTCTTCTTTTTGTAGTTAGCCGAGTATAATAAGGGTTCGTACACACAATCCGCGTTTGTAACATATTTTTACCGAGAATAAAAGTGGCTGTAGCTTGGAAATTGCATGCCGAAATATTCTGGTGGTTGGAAAGAAAAAAAACAATTTCCAGTATTTAATAATGTCTCTCAAAATGATAACCATATGACTATTTTTATTTCGTAAGTAAATAAATTTCGTAAAAATAATAAAGAATATGTTGACGCTCAAAAAGTATATGCAATTTGTTTATTGAATTATCGTACACTGTAAGTGTCGTTAGACCCTGCGAAATCCACCTAGTTACTTAAACTATTACTAACACACGTTACAATGAAACATTATTAGAGTATCTTAAATAAGTTAGCTTTACAAATATAATTTTATTACTAGTAATGCTTTTTTCAGTGTACGTTATTATTTAAGGAGATACATCCGAATTTAGTATTCAAACAAGAACTGAAATGCCTTTCATCCTTTGTAATCCGCATTATCGGAAGATAGAATTTTTAACATCAAATAAATGACAAAACTGACGTCGGACTTCCCTGCTAAGATATGCGATAAGAGACGATTTCCATAAGTAAACGGTTTTGCCAAGTGAGATAAGAATATTTATACAGGAAAAGCTCGCGGTGATAACAAAAACTGATATAAATAGAAATACCATTCAACTGTAGCGCAACCCGAATATGCATGTATTTCACGACGTGTATTTATACTTTAGAACATAAATTGTACATAAACTACGTAGACACCGCATCGCGGAACTATTTCAATGACAGAGAGATGTAAAGAGACTGTTTTCTATTTATATCCTGTTTGGTCTAATATTAATTGTCCCATAAAATATTTTCGCAGACTATTTATTATTTTATGCACATTTTTGGGTTATAATAACTAATACCTAGCTAGAAAAAGACAATTATCATAAAATTAGAATTAATGACCGAAAATATAAATTGTTATCAGCATATTTTTTGTTTTATAAAAATGATAATATATACAATTGTATATACAATCATATTTATATTGTGTAGTTTGTTTTAATAATGAATTTTATCAGAAATTTCCTAAACTGTGAATTACATAGACTAAAAAAAATATTTTTACAAAGGTAGGTGAGTTACAGGATATTTAACTTTAGTAAAAAATAGACAAATTGGAAAGCAAGGAATTATGAAATTTTGAAAATTTCTATCAATAGAAACCACTGAAAATGTTTGAGAATCTCAGAAATATACACCTACTTATTAAGATATTAAGTTCAAATAAATTCAATTTTTTTTATTTCTATCAATGAAGTCAATGGTATTTGATATCTAAAATCTGTGTGCAAAATACAAGGTGTTAATGAACTTATGACAAATATTTTCACCATGTTCGTTATGCCAAAATGATGTAAATACACGGCTTTGTATTGAGTAAAATGTATTTTTAAAATTTGACTTACTTCAGTATTGCAAGGAGCCACAGAGAGATTTTCATAGAAGATGTTCGATGTATCCACCATTTGCTTGCACACAAACTTCAGCGTGACGTATCCAATTCGCTTTCAGACGTTGCAACATTGCCACGTCCTCTCAAATCGTATCGAACTTCCGTGGGATACATTTACACACACAACACTTTTCACATATCCACACGAAGAGAAGTCTAAAGGTGTGAGTTCCAGGGCTGGGGGGGGGTGGTGATATGAAGCACCATTTAAGCGTGTAGGCAATTCAAAAGGTCATATTAAAGTGTCATTAACGATATCGGCCCACATGTCTACTGAAAACTGTTGCTGAAAGGCGCCGCGACGTATTTCGTGTAGATTTTCGATAATCCAGTGGTGAGTGTTGTGGACGTTACGTACACCATTTCGACTGAAACATGCTTCATCTGTAACAAGTATTTGCACTGTAAATTGAGGATTTCTTGCATGTTCCTGAAGCAACCATTCAGAAAAACCTCGACGTAGTGAAAATCCTCAGGAGTAAGCACTTGAACACTTTGAATATGAAGTGGGTAAAAATGTCCGCCAAACGACAGGATGCGAAATATTTACTTGCTGTGCGATATTTCCTCCACATTTAAGATTCTCAGTGATCGCCCCAGGCCACTGTCGCGACCTTGACGTGGTTGTACTTCACCGGTGTCCAAAACTCTGCGCTACAGCAACAAATGTTCGCGGTGCGGGGGCACGTCGTTGAGGATATATTGCACGGTACACTTGACAAACTTTGTAGACATTTTCATTTGCTTCGCCATAAATTATGAGCAAATCATAATATTCGCGATTGCTAAATAAATGCGTCATTTTCAAAAGAAAACTTGGAAATACGGCTATTAAATGTACTCTCGAAAAACAGCACAGCAATCACTACAACAGTGTATTCAAACTCGTAAAAAGTGTTTCAAAATCTTTTGTAACTACTCGTCGCGATAAAATACATGTATTTCAGCAATTCCAAAACAGTTTTAAACATATTTTTAACTAGTTTTTTTCTCTATGACCTTAAACTTCCGATACAAGTTTGTGACATCAGTTATCTCAGTATTTGCTCCTCACCACTTTAAATTTTTTACATAAGTTCATTAACACCCTGTATATCTAATCTCATATACAAGATTTTTAACTGGCTCCAACTTGCATTGAATTGTACCAACAATACCCAGTAATAAATAATTATCTAAAGTAAAAACTAAAAACGTTATGCCTAAAAATAATTAATACTAAAACATATATCAGACACAAGTACTGAACTTATTAAATAATTTAATAAAAATTTATTTGAAAGATTTCGTACATTACGTATTGTATCAATACGTGAATCGGTATGATGAAAATTAATTTTCCCATGTAAATAATCTACACTGTTGTATCCATTTTCTAAACAAGACAGCTTTTTACTATTGATTTTAACTTAGTTGTAGGATCTAAAAAAAATTACTGATGTTATTTATCACTTTTCATTGTTTGATGTAGACGGCAGGTAATTTTTCAGTCCATTAATATTTAATCTTCTTTTTCAGGTAAAGAGAGCATAAGACATTGATTGGTAGTCTTCAAGAAAGGTAAATATAATTTCTGTTCTTACTTAATATTTTAAACATGCAGTCAGTCGTATTTTCCCTATCCAAACATAGAGGCTTACGATAGGGGTATAATTTACGAAATTATCTTTTTAATGCTTTTTATTTATTGATTGTTAATTGTCTTTAATCATTGTCAATTAATGATTATAAATAATTCATATTTACTCAGCTGTATATTGATTTTAAAAAAAATTTGGCTAATTGGATGTTCAAAAAATGTTAGAATCAGATATTCTGTGAATCATATATTGTCTTGAAACTGGTGCTAATTGTGCAAATATATCTGTAATTTGTTTTTGCCTTTTTGGTTGTTAAAGAACAGATAAATTATTACAATTATCGTCATTTTAAACAATTATGTATGAGTAAACACACATTTTAAATATATAGCTTTACCCTTGATATTTAGTAACGTTTAATACCAAGAATTTAAAAAACTAAAACAGATGATAAATTATTATCATTTGATTGTTACTAACAGTTTTAGTGATTTCCAGTTGTTTGAGATAAAAAAAAATGTATATAGGGTGTTTCTATTTAGACTGACAAACTTTTACAAGGTGGTAGTGAAAATTAAAACAAAAAGTTTTAATCAACCGGTCGTCAATTTTGAGTCCTTGCGAAGATATATTAGCTTGAAAATGACTTGTTTGTTTAATTTTATTTTCAAAAAAAGTTGAAGTTCAGTACCAAAGGGGGAAGGTCAATTAGGCCGGATTTCGGCCCCTTCATTTTTGGCCAAAAAAAGAAAAATGTCTTTTCTGTCAAATCAACCTTGGAATGACCTTAAACCTGATTTGATCCATATAAACGGACCTTGGATTCAAACTCAAAGACTTCAAAAACGGTAATCGATGTCTCGTTTTTTTTCTGGTTTTGACCTTTAATTGACCTTAAGATAACCCTCAAATAAACTGAGGCAGACAAACTGACCTTGGATTCGAACTTAGCTATCCCAAAAATCTATATAACAGGCGGTTAGACTTTGCTCGGTTATTTCAATTTAACCTTGAAATGACCTTGAGATGACTTTCAATTAACCTGATACAAACTGACCACGGATTCAAACTCAGCGACCGCAAAATCTTGTGTAACATGTGGTCGGACTTGATTGCACGGCTTTTTCTCAATTTGACTTTGAAATTACCTTCAAACAACCTTAAAAGGGCCCGATACAGACAAACTATCCTCCGATTGGTACTCGGCGACCTAAAAAACCGCAATCCTTTGATTTACTGCACTTTTCTCAATCTGACTTCTAATTGACCTTGATCCTGACTAGGCAGGAGAAGGGAGGTCGCGTTTGGGTTTGGATATAAATAACAAATTGTTTTTTTTTTTTTTTTTGGCCAAAAATGAAGGGGTCCTACGTTTTCATAGCCATCTCTAAAAAAATTCTTTTTATCTTGGAAAATGCAAGTTTTGGATTTTACGTTGTGTTTATCAAGGCGTCTTTAAAAAAATGGCATCCACGCGACCTATTTTTGTTACCTTGATTCAGGCATCAATGTGCTCAATTTAGTACTGACAGTTCAACTGGTTTAGAAAATTTTAAAAATATTGGCAGCAGCCATCTTGATGATTAATTATAAACTGAAATACTTGATCAAACTTTTATGGTTGATTCTTCCTGGCAAATAATGAACAAATAAGTTCTTATAAACGTATCCCTGGAAACGCTTTATTTCGACACAGAGGGTAATTTTGAGACATAAGTTCCATTTTTACTAATTATAAAGTTGTTGAACGACTCCGTCAAAATAATTTTACTTGTAGGTAGCTTTAATTTTTGGATATCCGAGTTTCTAATAAACGGTGGCAGGCGTACTTCCAGATGTAGATGTAATAATTTTCATTTTTTCCATGCTATTTCAAATTTGATTCACTAATATCGCAGAGTACTAAAACCTTTCCAAAAATATATTATTTCTGCAAATTGCCGGAGTGCATCATTTTTTTAGTAAATGATCAGATATTAAACTATGTCCAATTATTGTTGAGAGTGAAACAATTTTAAATTATTTTTTAAATAAAAGTTGTAATCATCCACATAATTATGTTGTCTATGAATGAAATTATATCCCTCCAATGTTTTTCGAAGAATTTTTTTAGTAAAACAACAAAACGATACCATTTCTCTTGCGTTCCATGAACAATGTGTTTAATATATCAGATTAGATATGCATTAAGTCTGACCTAGTCTTCTACGAAATAAACTACTTGTTAAAACATCCACGGAATTTAAAATTGGATCTGTACCAGGTACAAAATCTGTCGATTGAATTGCACAGTCCTGTTCGTAGTGCAGCCTTCAGTTGTTGAACTGAATAACTTATTCATTAGAAAATGCAGCGGTTGTGTTGTATTCATGTTTCTCCAAGGGTTAGACGCAACTATTGATAACT
Source organism: Anoplophora glabripennis (assembly GCF_000390285.2). Lineage (NCBI taxonomy): Eukaryota > Metazoa > Arthropoda > Insecta > Coleoptera > Cerambycidae > Anoplophora > Anoplophora glabripennis. Next base: position 752,713 of record NW_019416224.1, on the reverse strand, counting down.
CTTTTACTTTTGTAGAAAACGAGAAATTGTATAAATCAGTTAGAAAAGCAACAATTGACGTACCACTTTGTTTTGGCAAAAAAATACCTAGATTAGATTTTCCGTCATTTTCATTAATTTTGGGGATGAAAAAAATAGAGGGGTTTTCCAAATGTTAACAACTTTCTTGTCTCCATTTTTTTTAATCGTGAAACCCCCCTTTAAATACAGAGAATACAAAAAATTAGTTTTTTTTCAAAACAAGAGGAAGGCCAACTTCCTCTTTCACCCCTGTTTCTTATATTTATGGGATATTAGAGACAGAAAGAATCATTATGAACAACAGATTCCCATCCAAGGTTCAAAAACATCATCCGCGAATCCTTAGTTAATCTTTAAAATATTCTGCTTCCACCTCTTCGTATTAAACTTGACATCATGAAATAGTTCGTTAAAGCTTTGGACAAAGATGGCGTCTGTTTTGTCTATTCAGAAGAGAATTTTCCGGAAATAAGCGATGTTAAACTGAAAGAATGTATTTTCGATGATCCTCAAATCCGTACCGAGTTCAGACACGAAAAAATCACAAAAACGAATGATACTGAAAGAGCAGCATAACTAAGTTTCATGAAAGTCACTCAGAATTTCTTGGGGAATCAGAAGAGTGAGGATTATCAGAATCTAATTGAAGAATTGACGGAAAACTTCAAATAGTTGCCTGACGAACTTGAAATTGCATTTACTAGACACTCATCTTAACTACTTTCCGGAGCTAAGAACAGGGCGAACGGTTTCACCATGATATGAAGAAATGGAGCGTCGGTATCAAAGACGGTAAGATATTAATATGATGGCAGATTTCTGTTGGATACTTATAAGGAAAAACGAGCCAAAAACATACAAAACAAAAGGGAAAGATGCATAGATCGTATGAAGATAAAAGAGTTCGCTACAAAAGGAAAAATGAGTAAAAGAAGCATAATTTTTTATCAGGAAACGATGTTCACTTCTTTGAACACCCTCATATCTCTTTGCGGGCATCAAAAAATTACTGAAGTTCTACGTATCTCTGGGAAGAAACTTCTCAGATTTTATGGTTATTTTGCACGGTATCCAGTTTTCCTTTTTTGTGGGACTACGTTATCCTCAGTGCGACATATTTGTAGTTAGACAAAACTAAATATATAAAATTAACCTTTCGAATTACTCATTTGGCGCAAGGGGTTATTTTTTTGTAATATATTTTGTTTCATTGTCTAGACATCCAATTAAAAAAAGAAAATTGCGACAACGTTCATTTTCATTTGAAGGTACAGTAAGTCGTATAAGATAGAGGTATCAGCTCTCTTTTGCTGTAACCAAATACTGATTGATTTAGTACTATCCTTTCATAGTGTCCTTACTGGTTATATTTATATTGCTGTTAAATTGAGAAATGGACCTTAATTAATTTACCTGTAATTGGATTACTTTGTTGTCCCTTGGCGTCGTTTGCACCCCCTCAGACATGTAGGCAGTTGAGGAACTTGTGAAAGGCCCTTTGCTATTCGAGAGGGTCAATTTTCTGAATAGCATTTCAAGTGTATTGTGAAATTTATTACCTATATCGCAAGAGAAACCCACGACTCAATCATTTCACTGTTCTGTATTTGCACCCCCATCGGTCAATTATATCTAAGCTGGTTCATTTTCATCTAGCCGGTAATGGCCTTTTCGTATATCGTTCGCAGTAGTTCTGTCTACATAAATTTGCTATAGAAAATAATTTTCTTAACTCATTATAGAGTATGGACAGATATACAGAATGATTCAGTAATAATGTCATTAATTTTAAGGGAATATAGAGAAAAAGTACATTTACGCTGAAAAAAAATATTTTCAAATCATTATTTAAATCCCTTTTCTGACCAGTGAGCGAATCTTGACCAACCGTACAGGTACATGAAGGAAGGAATAATGTATTGTTTTACATTTTAAATATTAACAATTATTAATTATTTGTTAATAAAAACAAATGTCAAGGATAATAATTGTTTTCAATGTTAGGTTATTGCAATTTAGTTTTACGTTTTCACTATGTTTTACAATTGAATATGAGTTTTTAGTATTATGTTCAATTATTATTCTGTTTGTAGTACGTATGTCTTATTGTGTGTGACAAAAAACCAATCACTTATTTCGCATTCGTCCATAACACTTTACTGAGATCCACTGCACTTTGATTTTTAAACCAACTGTAAGACGGCTAGGAAATTAGCTGTTTCGCTTTGACCTTTGAACGCTGTTTGGTGCGCCGGCGCATTCCCAGTCAGCAAATGTGATGCAAAGTTGGGCGCCGAGTCATCAATAGTTTTATAATATAGGAATGTTTTAAGGGATTGAAATACGTGTAATTTATCGAAAAGTGTTTTTGTGCATAAGGACGCAATTTTAAATGCAATACGTAAAGTCATTCAAATAAATTCTGCATGTATCCAAACATACGATATTTACAAATTGATCATTTATACCAAAACGATAAAAGCTACGAAGAAATGTGAGGAGGTCGAAATATCACACACCTATCACATATCATCACACCTTATATCTACACCACTGGTTTGAGCTGAGACTTTACATCTTCTATGGGTTCGTGATCAAAATTTGGGACACCCACTTTCGGGACACTTTAAAAGTTAGGGAATAAAAAAGTGTAATACTACAGGCTTCATATGTATAAAGTATGTACAATAAATTCAACAGACGATTATTTGTGAGATTTTAATACAAAAAGTTCATATAAACATTGATCCGCAGATGCTTCGTTTTCAAGATACATAGATTAAACTTTTGAAAAAAAATGCTATTTCGTAAATATCTTAAACACCCTTTACCCAATTTTGTTGTAATTTGGCAGTGGTATTTGTAGTGTTAAGGGGCTAATTTAACCCTAACTTGATTATATTTAAGCCCAGTGGTACCTTAACGAATATATTTAATAATGTTTCTTGTGTGGTCCAGGGATATGCAATTACTACAAGTACCACTGCCAAATTGCAACAAAATTGTGTAAAGGGTATTTAAGATATTTACGAAATAGCATTTTTTTACAAAAGTTTAATACCCTGTATCTCAAAAATGAAGCATCTGCGAACCAATGTTTCTATGAACTTTTTGTCACTCAAATAATCGTCTGTTAAATTTATTGTACATACTTAATTAACACCCTGTATGTAGAGTAACTGTGTAAAGAAGTAACAATGGCAAAAATAGCATATCTAACGTGAATATTAGATAAAATGTTAGTTAATAACGAGCGTTCAAATAAAAACGTGGTCAAGTTGGTTCTGAAAATTTGGACGTAGGGCGTAGCGTATAGCAAATGAACTTAAACGTCATCTGTCAAAGCGCTATATCGCCGCTATCAATTTGAATATTTTCGTTTTAAAAAGCGTTGAAAGTGGTGTTTTCTCAAGAACAAAAAGTGTTTATCATAGAGTCCTACTTTAGAAATGGACGCAAGATTGATGGAATATGGAAGTATTCTATTGAGGAATGTTTCATAGAATTTCAAAATCAATTTCCCGGCGTTGTTGAGT